>NC_092724.1:140757227-141057642 GCF_047496885.1 Scyliorhinus torazame | reverse complement strand
CCACCAACATCTGCATGTTTCCGTCCAAATCGTACACTATCCTGACTTGGAAATATAATCGTCGTTACTTCATCATTGCTTGGTTCAAATCTTGGAATTCCTTACCTGACAATACAGTGGGCACTTTCATCACAAAAATTGCAGAGTTGCAAGAATGCAGGTCACCACCAACTCCTCAAAGTAGCTTTGCCAACCCTCCAGTGTTAGCCTGGAGTCTCCAGGAATTGTAGGTCACGACTAAGATGAAACCAACACTGACTGTGGATGCTGGAATTGCTGAAGAGTCATCCAGACTTGAAACCTTAGCTCCGTTCTCTCTCCATAGATGCTGTCAGACCTGCTGAGATTGTCCAGTTGTTGAAGATCAACATCCAGGACACTCTCTCTAACCCAGGCATTTTCAAAGTGGGGGTCGCGACCCGCGGGTGGGTCACGGGTGGGTGTCGGGAAGGTCGCAGAGCCGCCCCTCGCAGTGTTCTCGATCGCGCAAATTTGCGTGCAACGGCCGCCGGCTTTTACCAATGCCAGCTACAAGCGGCTTTGAAAATGACGGCTGCGACCATATAAAAAAATGCGGGCGCACTGCGCATGCGTGCCCGCTCATCGGTGCGCATGCACAGAACCACGCGATAAGCACTGCCTCCCCCTGACGTCAGCGCGCTGACGCAGGAGAAGATTTTTTTAAAAATTCATTGTAATCTTCCTGCCTGAAGCGAGGCAGAGAGCAGGTCACGCTGACATCACGTGCTTTGGGCGTGATTGCGAATCCTCCATTTTGTCAGCAGCAAACAAGTAAATAAGGACCAAGCGGGCTCACTTCTCGCATTAAAGGTAAGAGAAAATGGTGGGTCACGAATGTCGGCTGGCTTGAGTCGCGAAGGTCGGCCCCCGTGAGTCGCGTCGGTGGCCTGCGTGGGTCGCGAAGGTCGGCCGGTGTGGGTCGCGAAGGTTGGCCGGCGTGTGTCCCGAAGATTGGCCCATTGGTAAAAATGGGTCCCCGGAAAAAAAGTTTGAAAAACACTGCTGTAATCTCATCTTTGCTGCAACCCTTGAGAAAAATCATTGGGACATTAATTTTTTTTTGCCATTTTCTTTGAACATTTCTCTTTCCAAATATAAGAATGTTGAAAATTGGGGGGAAATTGCTCTTTGGCCAACAGCCAAAGACTGCCCAATTGGGTAATGAGTCTTTTTGTTTTCCAATTAACGTAGGGAAACTGTGCCACAAGGTTGAATATGTTTCATATCCATATTTACTAGGATGCTACCGGGAATTGATGGTTTGCGTTATAAGGAGAGGCTGGATAGATTGGGACTTTTTTCCTCTGGGCTGAAGGAGGCTTATCGAGGTCCCTAAAGTAATGAGTGGCATAGATAAGGTAGATAATCAACATCTTTTCCCAAAGGTAGGGGAGTCTAAAACATTGATTTACGGTAAGAGGGGAGAGATACAAAAGGGTCCAGAGGAGCATTTTTTTCACACAGAGGGTGGTGAGTGTCTGGAACGAGCTGCCAGAGGCAGTAATAGAGGCGGGTACAATTTTGTCTTTTAAAAAGCATTTAGACAGTTATAGGAGTAAGATGGGTATAGAGGAATATGGGTCAAATGTGGGCAATTGGGACTAGCTTAGTGGTAAAATCTGGGCGACATGGGCAAATTGGGCCAAAGGTTTGTTTCCATGCTGTAAACCTCTATGACTCTATGTTAACCGATGAATTGCAGAGTGTGGGGACAAGTCATGTGATGAAATCTCCAGGAACCCATTTAATCATAGTTGACAAACATATCTCTTAAGGGCAATTAGGGATGAAAAATAAATGTTGACTTGGGCAGCACATCCTGCAAACATATTGGAAAAAAAATCAATTGCAGCATCATATGATGAATCACTTCCTAACATGAAAATGAGTTTAAAAAATGTTGTTTTGCACACTTCCTATCCATAACCTTATTTTCAATTATGTTTTTGTCACACTTTTTCCACCATAAATGTTTGTGTTTACATTTAGAATCATGCTACAATAGTGCTCTCCTATTAGTAATTGCATGGTGGCATTGCAGCTTTGAGTCTGTTATCTCCTCAGCCTGCTCTCGCACATGAAGAGAGTTTTAGAAGTTGCATAAAACTAGGATAAAGTGTTCATGGTTACTGATCTAGAAGCAGTGGGAGCAATTTGAGATGGTCTAATGCCTTTGTACAACAATGAAGCTGTCAGTTTGGCACAGTAGAAGCACTTTTGCTTGAGGCAGAAGTTTGTGTGTAGATAAAAGAGGCTTGTCTAACATGCAGCCCATGGGCCAGTATCTGGTCCGTGGATCTGGTGTTCAAAACGCTGGTAAGTGAAGTAGAAGATTCTGCAAAGAGTGAGGGAATGACAGTGACTACCGACCGGGGGTGGTAAGGAGGGAAGAGTGACCACCGGGGAGAGAGAGTGACTACTGAATGGGTAGAATGAGTGTTTTACTGGTGGAGGAGAGTGTCTGCTGGTGGGAGGGAATGGCTATTGGTGGGGGAGGGCACAGCTGCTGGGGAAGAGAGTGGTTATTGATGGAGGTAGAATGGCTGCAGGGAGAGCGGTTACTGATGGGGCAGGGAGAGGGTGGTTACTGGTGGGCAGAGAGAGGGTGGTTACTGGTGGGCAGGGAGAGAGTGGCTGCTGGTGGGCAGGGAGAGAGTGGCTGCTGATGTGGGGCACAGAGGGTGTCTATTGGTGCAGGGGCAGGAGAGTGGCTGCTGGTGAGTGAGAGTAAGTGTGTTGTGTGACTGAGTGAGACTGTGTGTGAGAGAATGTGTCTGAGTGAGAGCGTTTGTGTGTGGGAGTGCATGTGTGTGAGAGGGTGAGTGAGTGAACGAGTTGTGTGCATGGTCCGGCTCACTTCCAGTTTTCAGGGTTCGCACTCACCCTCACTCCCACACACCAACACTCACATCTACTTACACAGTGGTTGAGAATGGGTAAGCACCCAAGACTGATAGTGAACCAGACAAACACAATTTCTCTCACACTCCAACGGTCATTTTTTTGAAATTGCTTTATTTTTGCTTCACAAGTTGTTTCTTTTCTTCATAGCTAAACATTTATTAAAATTCATGTTTAATGTTGTGCCAACACTTAACTTTCTGAATTACCTTCCATGAAAAAGTTGGACAAGCCTGATATAAAGTAATGTTTCAGTACTGAGGGACTCTTGCATTGCCAGAGGTGATACTATCAATCACATATCTTTTAGATATGAAAGTAAACCAAAGCCTCACCTATCTGTTTAGGTAGATGTAAAAGATCCTTAACAATTCTTCATTTCGCGGTCAACAGAACAGATTAGCTGGCCCTATCCCTGAAACCCAGCAACCGGGGCAGCATGGTAGCATAGTGGTTAGCATAGTTGCTTCACAGCTCCAGGGTCCCAGGTTCGAGTCGCAGCTTGGGTCACTGTCTGTGCGGAGTCTGCACGTTCTCCCTGTGTCTGCGTGGGTTTCCTCCGGGTGCTCCGGTTTCCTCCCACAGTCTAAAGATGTGCGGGTTAGGTGGATTGGCCATGCTAAATTGTCCTTAGTGTCCAAAAAAAGGGGGTTGGGTGGGGGTTGCTGGGTTACGGGGATAGGGTGGGGACGTGGGCTTGAGTGGGGTGCTCTTTGTAGGGGCTGGTGCAGACTCGATGGGCCGGGTGGCCTCTTTCTGCACTGTAAATTCTATGATGACTCTATGGCAATCATTTCCTTTCACGTTGTAGTGAAATGCAATTTTGGTCTTTTCGTGCTATTTTGCGTTCCCACCGCCAAACCCACCCGATGTGAACGGGAGAGGAAAATCCAGGTCTATATCTTGAAATATAGGAACTGAAGTACATAAAAACGTGATTGTTCACCTAGTCAGGTAATATCAGCTTTACATAATACAGACAGATAAAAGTGGGAACTCGGTAACATATTCACCAATAAAGAAGCATGGACATTTCTCGAGGTTCTCAAGAACTTGCAATAAAACACCACGTGTACAAGTTTAATTTACAGGACAAGGATCAGAAAAAGAAACAAATGACCTCCCTCTCCACTGCCACCATTCCTTTCACAGTTCCATGGACATTATCACTGTGTTCGTTTCTCACTGACATGCTACTTGTCGTATACTGGGTTGCATTTTTAAAAGAAAGGAGAGCATCCTTCTGAAAATGCATTTACTTAAGATATTCATGATGTGGTCAATGTGCTGATGTTGCTGTACACAAGTCTTACCAATGCCGTTTGCAATACAAATAGCATTTGCAAATAATAGATTTGTATCAAAGCAAAACTAATTGGAGAAAAACACAGAGAAGTCTTACATATTGCAGAGACTTGCACAGAAATGGGTTTGGCTGTGCATCCTGCTGAAATGTTCTATTGCTATGGTTGCAGATTGATTAAGTTGCTAGGGAACAGGATTGAAGCTCTCCTCTGAAATGTTCTAGGAGCTCTACAGGATGTACATGTGAGTTTTCTGCAGTAATTACCGGGAGACATGCTAAAATATTACATGATTGGGAAAAAAATGATAATGATTTAGGATTAAAAGGATCAGATTTGAATTCAAATTGGCAGTTCACAGATATTGCACAGATAACAATACATGTCACAAGCGTTTGTATTTAAAGTAATTTCAGCTACCAAAAGCATACTTAACTAACTCTCAGAAAATAGTTCCAAGCTGGCAATTTTAAAAATGATCAATACTTGTCTTAAATGCAGAATGAATGACAGCTTGTAGTAACCAAGGTCTCTTACTCTAGCAAGGTCACCTCTTGCATCTTTCATTTCCATCTTTGTATCTCTTGTTACCAACATACAGGTGATTTGAGAATTGTTCTCAGTAGTGAGTGTTTCCTGTTGTGCTTACTAGTCATACACCTCATGTAAGTGAAATGACTCTTTGACTCTCTCCTAACCTACTTGCAAACAAATCTTTACTGGTCTCTGTGCTCCCAGATGAGTCATTCCTAAACATCTTCACCTATCTGCCTCATGTCTACTTGAGTCAAGCTGTACAAAATAAACCACTAAATAATGAAATCTTCTGAGGACTACAATGCCAAACCCAACTGTCTCGGTCTCTGATTTTTGAAAAGGTTTTAATATTTAAACATTTTAAATACACAACACAACAAAAAAAAAAAACAACACAAACCCTAAACCCACCCCCCAATAACCTAGAACCCCCCCCCCCCACTTAACAGCTCTTTAAAATGTAATACAAACAAACCCCATCTCTTGTGGAACCCCTCACCTGCCCCGTTAAAACAAATTTTGTCTTCTCCAAATACAGGAACTCCAATAGATCCCCCAACGACACCGAGGTACAGGGTGGAGAAACTGACCTCCACCCCAACATGACCCGCCTGCAAGCAATCACCAAGGTGAATGCTAAAACACCTGCTCCCGTTCCCGTCTGCAGCTCCAGCAAGTCCAACACCCAAAATATAGCCCCCAGGTTACAGGGCTCCACATCCAAGTACAAGGTGGCCAACATGGTGCTGAAGAACAACCTCCAAAATTTCCCCAACTTTGGGCAGGACCAGAATAATAATCTTTATTATTGTCACATGTAGGCTTACATTAACACAGCAATGAAATTACTGTGAAAAGCCCCGAGTCGCCACACTCCGGTGCCTGTTCGGGTCCACGGAGGGAGAATTCAGAATGTCCAAATGACCTAACAGCACATCTTTCAGGGCTTGTGGGGGGAAACTGGAGCACCCGGAGGAAACCCACGGAGAAAACGTGCAGACTCTGCACAGTGACCCAAGTCGGGAATTGAACCTGGCACTCTGGCGCTGTGAAGCAACAGTGCTAACCACTGTGCTACCGTGCCGCCCAGATATATACCTGATTAGTTGGGCGCCTCCCACACCGTTCACAAATGTCCTCCACCCCCTCAAACAACCGGCTCATCCTCAACTTTGTCAGATGCGCTCTATGTACCACCGTTAGCTGTATCAACCCCAGCCTCGCACTTGAGGTTGAGGCATTCACCCTCCGTAGCACCTCACGCGACAACCCCTCCTCCAGCGCCATCACCAGCTCCTTCTCCTACTTGGCCTTAAGCCCCTCCAAAGATGTCCTATCCTCCTCTAAAGTCCTCCGTAGATAGCCCATTGCCAGCACCCGCAACCCTTACAAGAGCCTGCCTCAACCTTCACCCATAAAGCTTCCAACTCCCTGCTCCAGCACTGCACCTTCTCCGCGTTTGCCACCCAATAATAGTACAACAGGTTTGGAAGGGCCAGGTCCCCTACTGCCTCCTCTCTGAAGCACGGTACTCCTACTCCTTGCTACCTTACCTGCTCACACAAACAACGAGGCAACCGTTCACCCCCATAAAACCGTTTTCGGCAAAAAGACCGTCAGGCACTGAAATAGTAATAAAATCCGCAGAAAAATATTCATCTTAACTGCCTGCACCCAGCCTGCCAACGACAGGGGAAGACTGTCCCATCTCAATAAGTTTGCCTTGACCCTACTCACCAGACTCATGAAATTCAATTTACGGAGCAGCGCCCAGTCCCGAGCCACCTGCACTCCCAAGTACCTAAAGTGGATCGTTGCCTCTGAAACGGTAACCCGCCCAAACCAGCTCCTGCTCCCGGAGAAGGCACCACAAATCACTCTTTTCCAGATTCAATTTATAACGTGAAAAGGACCCAAATCTCCTAAACAGTCCAATTATATACCCCACAACAACAGATCATCGGCATACAGAGACACCCTATGCTCCCCCCCTCCCCCCCACTTCACTATCCCCCTCCATTTATCTGAGCTATGGCCAAGGGCTCTATCGCCAGGAGGAGGGACATGGGGCACCTCTGCCTCGTTCCCCCATGTAATGGAAAATACCCCAAACGCACCTCATTCGTGCGCACACTGGCCTTCGGTTCCCTATACAGCAATTTAACCACGCCGTGAACTTGGGCCCAATCCCAAACCTCCCCAACATTACAAACAAATGACTCCACTCCACATGATCAAACACCTTCTCCACATCCAGTGCCACCACTACCACCACCTCCGCCCCCCCCTTCTGCAGTGGCACCAACGTATCCAGAAATTATTTTATAAAACTCCACTGGGAAATTGATGGATCTGTACTTTGTATATTTATGTGTCGCCGCACTATATATTAATCGACAGAACTTGAGACTGAGCTTCTTGGGTGAAGTAAAGTATAACTTTATTTGTGTCAGTTTTAAAGTCTACTGATCAAGTCAAATTTTATGCAGAATCTAGAATGCTTGTTTGTCCAAAGCAAATACAGATAGTTGAGTTGAATTCAAAATACAATTCAGTTTGTGGTAATTTCTTCAGATCAAAATGCAGAATACAAAAATGAAACAAAAGGAAATAGCTAAGTAAAGAATAGGTTTCAAAGGTTAGGTTAAAGGTGATTTCAGAGAGAGAGAGAGAGAGAGAGAGAGAGAGAGAGAGAGATGATTTTGGAGAGAGAGGGAAAGGTTCTCTCCCGGTCTCAAAAGGAAAACATAATCTTTAAGGTTCTGTCCCCTTTCTCACTGTGATTGGGTTAAAATAATTATAATTCATCTAATTCGACCGAAATGTCTGTCCATCAAGTTTTAAGAGATAATGTGGCATGGGAGTATTTCTATATGTTTCCATAATATGGTGTGATCAAACCACCTGTTTCCCACCATGTTTTCTAGAACTGGTATGTTTGCCCAGTAATGATAACAGTGAGTTTATTCTGCAACGTGGCCTTGCAGTGTGTGGTCAGTTTTCAAACTGACTTCCTTATCAGATCTTTTCCCATGCTCTCAACCTTTTCTGCTGTCATAGCTAATATATGATTTTTAACAGTATAATGTCACTAAATAATTTCTTCCTTTAAAATTTTATTACTGATAAGAAAAGTAGATTTCTATCAGAAACCATCTCTTTGATGTGGGCAATGTTGAAAACATTGGGGTGTCACCACTCTGGCAACTGAAGCTGAAGGGCTATGATTGGATCAAAGCTGCAGATGGTTTTTAGGAGTTGTCAATCACAAACCATTACTCCAAAGCCATGAATGGATGGCAGATAGTGGATCGCTGGGAACCTGGGGCGATATTCTCCGACCCCCCGCCGGGTCGGAGAATCGGTGGGGGCTGGCGTGAATCCCGCCCTCGCTGGTTGCCGAAGTCTCCGGCACCAGAGATTCGGCAGGGGCGGGAATCGGGCCGCGCCGGTTGGCGGGCCCCCCTGCTCGATTCTCCGGCCTGGATGGGCCGAAGTCCCGCCGATAAATTGCCTGTCCCGCCGGCGTAAATTAAATCACCTACCTTACCGGTGGGACAAGGCGGCGTGGGCGGGCTCTGGGGTCCTGGGGGGGGCACGGGGCTATCTGGCCCCGGGGGGTGCCCCCACGGTGGCCTGGCCTGCGATCGGGGCACACCGATCCGCGGGCGGGCCTGTGCCGTGGGGGCACTCTTTCCCTTCCACCTCCGCCACGGTCTCCACCATGGCGGAGGCGGAAGAGACTCCCTCCACTGCGCATGCGTGGGAAACTGTCAGCGGCCGCTGACGCTCCCACGCATGCGCCGCCCCGAGATGTCATTTCCGCGCCAGCTGGCGGGGCAACAAAGGCCGTTTCCGCCAGCTGGCGGGGCGGAAATTCCTCCGGCGTCGGCCTAGCCCCTCAATATTGGGGCTCGGCCCCCAAAGATGCGGCGCATTCCGCACCTTTGGGGCTGCGCGATGCCCGTCTGATTGGCGCCGTTTTGGGCGCCAGTTGGCGGACGTCGCGCCATTTCGGGAGAATTTCGCCCCAGATTCAGTCACAGCTGCTCTACATTGAAGAATGGACACGTGGAGCTGCAAGGTAGGTTTTTTTTTATAAACATTTTATTGAGGTATTTTTGGTTTTACAACAACGACAACATAAACAATGTACATGAGTCTATAAACATAGTGCAAAAAGCCTGCTTCTTCCCTTACAGGTCTCACCTTTATTACTCTAAGCTAAACTAACCCCTCCCCTTCTGTTGACGAATTATTTTCTGCAAAGAACTCGACGAACAGTTGCCACCTCTGGGTGAACTCTAACAGTGACCCTCTCAAGGCAAACTTGATTTTCTCCAAACAGAGAAAGCTAGCCATGTCAGATAACCAGGTCTCCAACTTTGGGGGCTTTGAGTCCCTCCAAGTATCCATCTCCGGACTACCAGGGAAGCAAAGGCCAGAACGTCTGCCTCTTTCTCCTCCTGGATTCCCAGATCTTCCGACACCCCGAAAATCGCCACCTCCGGGCTCCGTGCCACTCTTGTTTTTAACACCGTGGACATGACGTCTGCAAACCCCTGCCAGAATCCCCTAAGCTTTGGGCTTGTCCAAAACATGTGGACATGGTTCGCTGCCTCCCCCCCCCCCCCCCGCACTCTACACCAAAGAACCTGCTCATCCGGGCCACGGTCATGTGAGCCCGGTGAACGACCTTAAACTGTATCAGACTGAGCCTGGCGCATGTTGTGGACGCGTTGACTCTACTCAACGCATCCGCCCAGAGACCATCCTCTATCTCTCCTCCTAACACCTCTTCCCATTTGCGCTTCAGCTCCTCAGTCTGCGTGTCCTCTTGATGTCGGAGACCTTCCCTTCTCCCACCCACACTCTGGAAAGTACCCTATCCTGTATCCCTCTTGGTGATAGGAGCGGGAAGGTTGAGGCCTGTCTACGTAGGAAGTCCCGCACCTGCAGGTACCTGAATTTGTTTCCCCTCGCCAATCCAAATTTCTCCTCCAACTTCCTCAAGCTAGGAAAGCTCACTTCTCTAAACATATCCCCCATCCTCTCAATTCTTGCCCTCTGCCATCTCCGAAACCCCCCGTCCATCCTTCCCAGGGCACACCGGCGATTATTGCAGATTGGAGACCAGACCGATGCTCCCTCCACTCCCACATGCTTCCTCCATTGCCCCCAGACTCTCAGGGCTGTCACCACCACGGGGCTGGTGGAGTACCGTGCCGGCGGGAACGGCAGAGGCGGCGTTATCAACGCCCCCAGACTGGTGACCTTACATGAGGCCGCCTCCATATGCTCCCATGCCGACCCTCCCCTCACCACCCACTTCCTGATCATGGCTGTATTCGCCGCCCAATAATAGTTACTGAAGTTTGGCAGCGCCAGCCCGCACGCCCTCTCCCCGGCTCCGCTCAAGCATTTACTCGTGGGGTCTTGCCCGCCCATACAAAGCCAGTGATAACTTTGATAACCCATTTAAAAAAGCTCCGCAGAATAAAGATGGGGAGACACTGGAACACAAACAGGAATCTTGGAAGGACCGTCATCTTCACCATCTGGACCCTCCCAGCTAATGACAACGGAAGCACGTCCCACCTCCGAAAATTGTCCTTCATTTGGTCTACCAGACGGGCGAGATTAAGTTTGTGCAACTGTTCCCATTCCCGAGCCACTTGGATGCCTAGATACCTAAAGCTTCCCCCTACCACTTTAAATGGCAGTTCCCCCAGTCGCCTCTCCTGTCCCCTTGCCTGGGTCGCAAACATCTCGCTTTTCCCCATATTTAGTTTGTACCCGAAAACTGGCCAAATTCCACCAGAATCCTCGTGATTTCTTCCATCCCCTCCACTGGGTCCGATACATACAGGAGCAGGTTGACTGCGTAAAGCGAGACTCTGTGTTCCATTCCCCCCCCCCCCCCCCCGTACCAACCACTTCCAGCCCTTTGAGGCTCTCAGCGCAATTGCCAGCGGTTCTATAGCTAGTGCGAACAATGGGGAGAGGGGGAACCCTGTCTCCTCCCCTGATGTAGCCTAAAATAGTCCGATGTCGTCCTATTCGTCCGTACGCTTGCCACAGGAGCCTGATACAGCAACCTGACCCAGTCAATAAAGCCCCGCCCAAATCCGAACCGTCCCAGTACCTCCCACAGATATCCCCATTCTACCTGATCAACAGCCTTCTCTGTGTCCATTGCAACCACTACCTCCACCACCCTATCTTCCGGGGGCATCATGATCACATTTAATAGCCTTCTTATATTGGTCATCAACTGCCTTCCCTTAACAAACTGAGTCTGGTCTTCCTCAATCACGTCTGGAACACGGTCTTCAATCCTAGAGGACAAACATTTGGCCAGCAATTTGGCGTCCACATTCAATAGGGATATCGGCCTGTAGGACCCACACAGCTCCGGTTCCTTGTCCCGCTTCAGGATCAGCAAGATCGTGGCCTGTGACATCATCGGGTGAAGCACCCCTCTCTCCCTTGCCTCACTGAATGTTCTCATCAACAGCGGCCCCAATATCCCAGAGAACTTTTGATAGAACTCCACTGGGCCCCGGGGCTTTACCCAACTGCATGGCCTTCAGCACCTCCGCTATCTCTTCGATCCCGATTGGGGCCCCCATCCCTTCTACCAGCCCCCGTCCACCTTCGGGAAATTCAGCCCCCTAGAAAGTGCCTTATCCCCTCCGGCCCAGATGGTGGTTCCAATCCATACAGCCTACTATAAAACTCCTTAAATGCCTTACTCACCCCTGCTGAGTCTCCCACCAGGTTCCCATCTCCGTCATTTAGTGTCCCTGTCTGCCTCCCTCTTTCTAAGCTGCTGTGCAAGCATTCTGCTGGCCTTCTCTCCATGCTCATAAATCGCCCCCCTCGCCTTTCTCAGCTGCGCTACCGCCCTTCATGTGGTTAACAAGCTGAACTCCGCCTGTAGCCTCCGCCGTTCCCTTGAAAGCCCTGCCTCTGGGGTCTTTGCCTACCTCCTGTCGACCTGTAGTATCTCCTTTACCAGTCGGTCTGTCTCTGCCCTGTCTAACTTCTCCCTGTGGGCCAGTATCGAGATCAGCTCCCCTCAAACCGCTGCCAAAATTTCCCCCGTGTCATTGACCTCCAGGTAATTCTGAATACATTTCCTCAACCGCCCGCACACCTCCTCGTCCGCTAAAAATCCCACGTCTAACCTCCAGTGTGGGCGCTGGTTACTGTCTTTACTAACCTGTAGGTCAACCCAGTGCGGGGCATGGTCTGAGATTGTGATCGCCGAATACCCCATGTCCACCACCCTCCTCAGTAGAGCCCTGCTCAGAATAAAGAAATCAATCCGGGAGTACACTTTATGCACGTGTGAGTAGAAGGAGAACTCCTTTACTCTTGGCTGCCCAAATCTCCATGGGTCCACCCACCCCCCCCACATCTGCTCCATGAACCCTTTTAACTCCTTAGCCATTGCTGTCACCCTGCCCGTTTTCGAGCTTGGCAGGTCTAAACCAGGGTCAATAACTGTTGAAGTCCCCTCCCATGACCAGCTTATGTGAATTTAGGTCCGATATCTTCCCCAGCATCCTCTTTATAAACTCCACATCGTCCCAATTTGGCACGTATACATTTACTAGTACCACCTGCACCCCCTCCAATTTCCCACTGATCATAATGTACCGGCCTCCCCTATCGGAAACTATTCTTCCCGCCTTGAACACCAGTCGCTTGTTGACCGGGATCGCGACCCCTTTGGTCTTCGAGTCCAGTCCCGAGTGAAAAACCTGTCTGACCCAACCTTTCCTTAATCTAATCTGGTCAGCTACTCTAAGGTGAGTCTCCTGCAGCATTACCACGTCCACCTTCAGTCCTCTCAAATGCGTGAACACGCGTGCCCTCTTGACTGGCCCATTCAGCCCTCTTACATTCCAGGTGATCAGTCTAGTTGTGGGGTTTATCGCCCCCCCCTCCTTCACCGATCAGCCATCCCCTCTCTTGGGCCTGTTGCCAGCCCGTGCCCCACGCCCCCACCGGCCCGCCCCCAGGCAGCCTCCGCCCCTGACCTCCTCTCTGTCACTCAGCAAAAGTCCCTCCCTCGTCAGCAGAACATTTTTCCCCCCTCCCGCCCCTAGTAACAGCACAAAATAAATCAACCCCTTTGATAAGTCTAACATCTGCTCACCCCCCAAATACACTTCTGTAAGCTAGCCCGCCCAGCTAGCTTGGTGGCCATTGGCCCTGGCGCCAGACATTCTCCCACCTATTGTTCCCTCCCCACCGCTCATGCATACATATTCAAATGGAAAATAATCCCAACACAATTGCCCGACAGAAAAAAAAAAAACCCAAGTTGAACACAAAAAAAAGATCAAGCAAAAGATCCAGCATCTGAACAAACACACCTCCACCCGCCCAACAGTGCAAATACAAACTTTACCTCACTCAGCTCTGCAACTGGCCCCAGATCCATACAGCAGGCATTACAAATAACGTCCAAAAAAAAATCAAAAAACAGGAAATGTTTATTTAAAAACATAAATATTACAGCAAAATTCAAAGTTCTCAGTCTGACACCAGTCCTTTCCTTTTCGCGAAGTCCAGCACTTCCTCTTGCGACTCAAAATAGAAATTTTGCTCCTCGCATGAGACCCAGTGGTGGGCCAGATACAACAGCCCGAACTTCACCTTTTTCTTGAAAAGGGTCGACCTAATCTGGTTAAACCCCGCTCTTCTCCTGGTCACTTCTGCACTCAGTTTTGACAGATCCGCAGGATACTGTTGTCCCATTTGCAGCTCCGTGTCTGCTTGGCCCACTGTAAAACACGCTCCTTATCCAGATACATGTGGAATCTCACCACCATTGCGCTCGGGGGGGGTCTCCTATTCGCGGCTTCCTCGCGAGCGCTCTGTGAGCCCTGTCCACCTCCAAGGGTCGGGGGAATGCCCCATCCCCCAGCAGCTTCTCGAACATAACTGCTATGTATGCCCCAGCATCCAGTCCTTCGGATCCCTCCAGGAGCCCACCGATCCTCAAGCTCTGCCGGCGATCGGGTCCAAGCAGTCCTGCTTCCGCTTGGCAAAGCCCTCCTGGATAACTTGCATCAACTGCTCCGTTGACCGCTGGGTCGACAAGCCAGAGGTCCGGTCCTCCGCCATGCTTCCTCCCGGTACAGCTTCAGCCCAAGCCTTCTCTGTCCTTCTGTTTCTTCCTTTGCGAGCACTCCTAGTCCTCCTCTCCATGCACCAATGTGGGAATGCCGTTCATAATTGCCTCTTGTCATTAATTTTTCAAATCAAGTCCGGTATAAAATCGGGGGAAAAGGTCCAAAAGTCCGACCCGAGCGGGAGCCACCCAATGTGCAACTTACTCCTTCATCTTTGCCACCGGAAGTCTGCACCATAGGTATTACAGCTATAATGCCTCCCAAGGTTCTGTCTGGACTGCTCTCTAGCTTCCAGGTATTATTTTATAAAACTCCACTGGGAAACCATCTCTTTGTGTGTGTGTGTGGGAGGGGGGGGGGGGGTTCTCCATATTACAAGGGACCCTATGGGGGTCTCCCTATCACAGGGGTTCCTGTGGGGGGTCTATTTTAGGGTTCCAGCGGGGCGGGTAGGGTCACCCGCATATTTGGTGGTGGGGTACTCAGCCAATCCAGGGATTGGGAGCTGATTTGCGATGTGCGGGGGGGGGGGGGGGGGGGGCGGGTATAGACTTGGATGGTCTCCAACATCTTGGCCCTGGCATGGTGGACCTCACGTTGGTCCAAGGGGCAAATATTGCCCCCTTGCAGGATCCACCATGTCAGGTTCACGATTGCTGATACCACAAGTGAGCCTCGTCCACATGATTCCTGGCGGTGGGGACTGGAGAATCACGGGAGGGTGGAGCAGAGGATGCCGGGCCAGCTAACTAGATGGAAATTGGTTATTACGAACCATTTGCATTTATTTCCATGCTGCCGCTGGCATGTGGCAAGGAACTCGTTCACACTGCCAGCGAGGGGTCGGAGTACGGGCTTGGACTTTGCAACAATTTTGGATCAATGCAACAATTCCATGACAAAGAACCTTAGAGTAGAACAGGTGACATGAATTCTTATCAAATGCAGGTACCAAATATGACAGATATCTCCTCCTCCTTTGGGTACCATGTGCTGGTATCATTAGCTGATGACCATGAACTTCCATTGGACTAGCCCATGATTATGCTTGGCCAAGTCCTGTAGTAGTTTGCCATCATCTTGTGCAGTATGGCTGACCAGGAAACTCTCCTTCTGCCATATTGGAAAGATTTACAGGCTGATAATCAACTTGCTTGGCCACATTATAAATGCAACTTCCATGACCATCAAATTCTGGAGTGGGACTTGAACCCGAGCTTCAGGTCCAGAGGTAAGGAGACTACCCACTGTGCTACAAAACAGATATCAGTATACCCACCTTTATTTATTGCTTTCCCATCCATGGATTTTGAGTGTTGCTGGTAAAGCCAGCAATTATTGCCTGTTCCTAGTGGTTCCTGAGACGGTGATGAATCAATTTCTTTAACTACTGCAGTCACTTCCGTTGCACTCCTTGGAAGTGGTGAAAAGGCTCGAGGGCCCAGACATTTGAAGGCACAGTCACCTGTGCTGGAGCAATAAAATCAGGGATTGCCAAGAGACCATAATTAGAGGAGTCCACATATCTCAGAGGGTTACGGGGCTGGAGAATACAGGTAGGGCGGGGTGATTGATGCTTTCTAACTCCTGTCAGTATGTCATCTTTTATCAGTTATTGCCACCATCCTGGTTCCAGGCAGGGATCACAACCCTCGTTAGAACCCTTGGCTGAGACTGCAGCAAACAGTATTACCCACAGTGTCCTTTTCACTTGCCCATTTGAATGCTATCCATTTCCATTGTGTGGTGTTCTCTTTACTCATCCACCATGCAAACTTTGCTGTCATTCACACAAACAGCATGCAGTAATCTTATGTCCACTGGATAAAAGTAAAGGCTGAGGCTGCTCCAGCACAGCATCTGGGATCCCCCTAACTCAGTCACATGCTTCTGTCCCAAGTGGCTTGAAACACTTTCTAATTTTAGGAAACTGAGATGTGTGACTGCCTCCTAGATCAAAGTGTCCAGATAACACTTCCCCTCTCTAATGCCTGCAATGTCTGTACCTTGGGCCTGCAGCTGGTTGTGTTCCTATGCTGGCCTCGTCTTTCTAGGGGGTAGAGGTTGTGGGTTTGAAAGGTGCTGTCAAAGGAGTGGTGAGTTGCTGCAGTACAGCTTTTATGTGGTGCCGTGATGTCAAAGGCAGTCACTTTCATTTCATCTCTTAAACTCAGCCCTTTTGTCGATGTTTGCACCGAGGTTGTAATAAGGTCTGAAGCCGAGAGGCCTTGGCAGAATCCATACTGAGCATTGGTAAGCAAGTAATTACCGTGTAATTCTGCTTGATAGCACTGTTGACAACACCTTCCATCACTTTGTTGAAGATAAAAAGTAGACTGGTGGAGCAAGAATTGACTGCATTTGATTTGTCCTACTTTTTGTGCACAGGTCCTGTGCACAAAAAGCAGGACAAATCAAATGCAGTCAATTCTTGCTCCACCAGTGCCTAGACAATTCTCCACATTGTCCGATGAACACCAGCATTGTAACTTTCCTGGAACAGCTTGGCTAAGGGCGAAGGTAGTTCTGGAGCACACATTTTCAGTACAACTGCTGGGATGTTGGCTCATAACGTGCCGAATTCAATGCCTCAATCAACTTCGCTTATAGCTGATCTAAAAAAAAAATACTGTTCTACGACCACTTGACATCAGTAGATACAATTTACTTTTATGCAGAATTTTAAACCAAATCCAAACTACAACTGCTCACAGTAATTAGCATCTATTCAGGCAATGACTTACAGTCGATTAAGTTAATGGCTATGGGCACAAATTTATGTTAAATGTTGACAAAACTGTGGTTTCTTTTACAATTTTTAAAGTTCCAAGTCAAATTTGAAAAGTTCAATTAAATTTCAGTTTCACACGACACAGCCACTGCTGCCTACCCGAAGATTCTACTTGCACAAAATTTTACTCTGTTGCCATGCACTCTGTTCTGTGACCACATGTTGTTTTATAATGATGCACTCAATTGCCTATGTAAATTTTGACACTTGTTTTAAGTAATACTGTCCATTCATGACTTACTATTACTATTTTTGTGCATGTTTAATAAACGATCATGTACCCAATTTTAAGTTGTGATTTGTAGCAAATAACTTTTCTTTCTTGGCACGAACAAGTTAATTCTCATCCACTTGTTGAGGGTAACCTAATCAAATGTTAGTAAATTAAAATTAATTTTGATTGAAACTGGTTAGTATAAGACAGTTTGGTGAGCTGACCAGGGCCTCATTCATCATTAGCCTAAAGTAGGGAGGTAAACCCCTAAAAAGTTTCTTTGTTGGAGGATTATTATTACTTAAAATAAAGAATAAAGATGCTGTCACTCAACTGGGCTACATCAAATGCAATGTAATAAATAGTGACAGTGAACAGGTAGCAAATCACAGAATAAAATGTCTTCTCATGTTTCAAAAATACCACAATCCAACAACAGACCTCTGTCTATTGTACAAAAGAACAAGGATAGATAGACTGAATGTAGGCTGAGAAAAAACAGCCCAACAGTTGTTAAAGGAGAGCACACAGCTTCATGATTTTTATTTCTTATTTTTTTATAAATTTAGAGTACCCAATTATTTTCTTTCCAATTAAGGGGCAATTTAACGTGGCTAATCCACCTAACCTGCACATCTTTGGGTTGTGGGGGTGAAACTCACGCAGACATGGGGAGAATGTGCAAACTCCACACGGACAGTGACGACTGCTTCATGATTGAAAAAAAACCAGCATCATATTGCAACTTTATTTTAAAAGAATACAAAAAAAATACCATTGAATGCAATCTGTTCAATCTTTAGCATCTCCCTAAGATACATTATTTTTTCAATGGGTAATTTTCAGACTGTGCCAATAAAAAAAAGTCTTAAAAAACCATTGCATTACTCAAAGATATCGGGCGCGATTCTCTGCTCCCGCGCCGTTTCAGAGACTCGCCTGGGTCGCCAAATTTTCCCGCAACGCCGGTCCGACGCCCTCCCGCGATTCACGGAAGCGGCCAGATCGGCACAATCGCGTTTTGCGCGGCGCGGTCCAGTGAATCGCCCGAGACAGCCAAAATGGCGATTTATCGGTACTCCCGCGATTCTCAGTGCAGGATGGGCCGAGCGGTCTGCCCAAAACGGCGGGCTCCCCCCGGCGCCGTCCACACCTGGTTGCTGCCAGCGGGAACAGCGCGGGAATGCTGGGGAGGCAGTCTGTGGGGGGGGGGGGGTTCTTTCACCGGGGTAGGACTCAAAAGGGGTCTGACCCGCGATTGGTGCCCACCGATCGGCGGGCCGGCCTTTCTGAAGGAGGACCTCCTTTCCTCCGCGCCCCGCAAGATCCATCCAACATCTTCTTGCGGGGCGGCATCAGGGAGGAAGGCAACCACGCATGCGCGGGTTGGCGCCGGCCAACCCGCGCATGCGCAGGTGACGGCAGTTATGCGGCGCGGCAGTGTCATTTACGTGGTGCCGTTTTTACACGGCGCCAATGCCCGGCGCGCGCTGCTTTCACGACACGCCCCCCCGAATTTCTCACGGCCCCCATCCTAACCCATTTTCGGGCCCTGAATCGGTCGAGATCGGGGCCGTTTCGCGCCGTCGTGAACCTCGGCGCCGTTCACGACGGCGTGGCAGTTAGTCGCGGGAGCGGAGAATCGCGCCCATTAACTATCACTTAATGCAAAACAATGATGGGAGTTTTTGCTTTGCTATTAAAACTTGCAACAACTTTCATGTATATATAGATTATAAGAATCTTGGAATCCCGACAGTGCAGAAGGAGGCCATTCGGCCCATCGAGTCTGCACCGACTCTTCGAATGAGTAGCCTATCGATGCCCACTCCCCCTATGCGCATAACCCCATAACCTAACCTGCACATCCCTGGACACTAAGGGGCAATTTTGCATGGCCAATTCACCTAATCTGCACATTTTTGGATTGTGGAAGGAGACCAGAGCACCCGGAGGAAATCCATGCAAGCACGGGGAGAACGGACAAACTCCACACAGTGACCCAAGGCCAGAATCGAACCTGAGTCCCTGACATTGTGAGGTGGCAGTGCTAACCACTGTACCATCATGCCGCCCCAAGAAAAGAATGTAAAATATTCACCCTCCCCACAATGTAGTTTGGACTAAAGAAAACAATACTTTATTATCCATCTCATGGTTACCTGCTATTTAGTTTGGAATCCATCCTGGAGCACCTTTCCACTCATGAACTCTTGAAGGAAATCAGTTTATACCAATGTAGACAACTATCCTTTCAAATCTGGGAGCTGATCAAGTTTCTCAAGCTATAGTAATGGTTCCTCCCTCCCCAGTAAAATAGAGGAGATATTCTTCTTTTCTTTTGAAGCCTTGTTTAGTGCAATGAATTAAGTTGAGGTGCAAATGACACCCAGGCTTTGCCAAACTCATGGAATTCACTGAATTATCCAATCCCCCACAAATGATGTGCTGTTCCCAAATATGCAACAACATCACATCCCTAAATGTGCTAATATATTCTTTTGCATGCACCAATAAATTAATATATTCTGCTCTCAAAGGAAAGGCAATTAACAATAATTCAGTGGTCACAATAGTAGACACATTATGAGATACAGATTGCTCTTTCAATCAGAACCAAAATGAGTAGTTGAGTCCATGTCAAAATAATTAGCAGGTTTTACTGTCAACATAGAATCGTTAGATGCAGAAGGAGAACCTTCAACCTCTTGTGTCTGTGCTGCTTTTGTCTCGGAAAAGGCGACAAATTTCTCCATCTTGCCAGTTCTTTCTCCATACTCCTGTAGATATTTATTTAACTACAGTAGAGATGTAATTCATTGAGTGGCTTCTCCTATCTTTCAGACAATGGATTCCAGACCATAACTAGTTGAGTAAAGAAATTTACACCTTCTGCAAAGCTGCTTAGCTAAATTATCTAAAACCTCTGACCTCTAGTTATTGGCCAGCTTTATTTTTGAAAAAATGTCATATAGAAGGAATTGAATTTAAAAAAGACTACATTCACCCCGTGCCTGCACCGGTCTCATTCCCACAACCCAAAGATGTGCAGGGTAGGTGGATTGGCCACGCTAAATTGCACCTCAATTGGAAAAGTTTTTTAAAAAGGAATAAAAAGAATTAAAATAACACTTCATTCCCCAAAATATCCCAAATTTAGCACACAAGTTACTTTGAAGAGTAGTTATTACAATTACTTAGGTGAACATTATTGTTCCGTAGCAGAAAGTTGTCATTTAATTAAAAGATAAGGAAAGCAATATGATTCATTGTTATTGATCTGCTTGTTTTAAGAAACACTAAGCCAATTATATGTGGAAGTTCAATTCCTGTTAATCCTAGTCTCCTCTTGTCATGTCATGCGATATTTTTCAGGTCCAGAAAAAGCAAAAGGTAAATAACAGTAGTTAGTAAAATTGCAACGAGCGAATACATTAATCAAAAGAAAATCATTAAATACAACAAAATCACATTTTCCCAAGCCATTCTGACAAATGGATGAAAAAGGAAAGCCTTTTGACTGTGCAACAGAAAAAGTGAAAATTGTAGCACAGGATAAACCAAACAATGAGAAAATAATAATCTTTATTGTCACAAGTAGTCTCACATTAGCACTGCAATGAAGTTACTGTGAAAATCCCAGTCGCCACAGTCCGGCGCCTGTTCGGGTACACGGAGGGAGAATTCAGAATGTCCAAATTACCTAACAGCACGTCTTTCAGGACTTGAGGGAGGAAACCGGAGCACCCGGTGGAAACCTACACAGACACGGGGAGAACTTGCAGACTCCTCACAGACAGTGACCCAAACCGGGAATTGAACCTGGGATCCTGGTGCTGTGAAGCAACAGTACTAGCCATCGCGTTGGTGTTTCCACATATTTGTGATAATTTTCTAGGTTTATGGCTGTCACAGATCTCAAAGAAGGATAATTTCCCCTGTTAACCATTCCCCCCCCCTCCCCCAATACTCTAATAACAAGACTCAAAGGGGAGGCAGTGGCATAAGTGGCATTGTCGCTGGACTAGTAATCCAGAGACCCAGGGTAATGATGTGGGGATCCAAATTCGAATCCCACCACAGATGGTGGAATTTAAACCAAATGAAACATCTGGAATTAAAAGTCTAATGATTACCATTGTCGTAAAAAAAATCCCATCTGGTTCACTGATTACCTTTAGGAAAGGAAATCTGCTCTTCTTACCTGGTCTGGCCTAGTTGGGACTCCAGACTCACAGCAATTTGGTTGACTCTTAAATGCTCAAGCAAGCCACTACAAAACACGAAAAATGATGGATCTCCCAGCATCGATCCAGGCACCTAAAACAACAACGGCAAATCCTCCTTACTGACATCTGGGGGCATGTGACAAAGTTGGGAGAGCTGTCTCACAAACTAGTCAAGCAACAGCCTGACATAGTCACACTCACAGAACCATACCTTACAGACAATGTCCCAGACACCACTTCCTGTCTCACTTGCAAGACAAACCCAGCAGAGGTGGCAGAATACAGTCAGGAGGGAGTTGCCCTCAACATCGACTCTGGACACGATGAAGTCTCACGGCTTCAGGTTAAACATGGGCAAGGAAACTTCCCTCTGTTGTATCCACCATCCACTGATGAATCAGTATGTTGAACACCACTTGGAGGAAGCACTGAGTGTGGCAAGGGCACACAACATACTCTGGGTAGGGGACTTCACTGTCCACCACCAAGAGTGGCTCAATAGTACCACACGGACAGAACTTGCCAGGTCCTAAACGGCATAGGTGCTAGTCTGGGACTGCAGCAGGTAGTGAAGGAACCAACAAGAGAGAAAAACATACTTGACCTCATCCTCACCAACATGCCTGCCACAGTTGCATATGCCCCAGACCGTGCCGCACCCTTAGCCAAGCTGTTCCAGTACAGCTACTACACTGATATCTGCCCAGCAATGTGGAAAACTGCCCACAAGAAACAGAACAAATCCAACCCAGCCAATTACTGTCCTATCAGTCTACTCCCCATCATTAGCAAAGTGAGGGAACAGTGCTATCAAGCGGCACTTGCTCAGCAATAACCTGCTCACCGACGCTCAGTTTGGGTTCCGCCAGGGTCACTCAGCTCCTGACCTCATTACAGCCTTGATTCAAACATGGATAAAAGAGCTGAATGCCAGAGGTGAGGTGAGAGTGACTGCCCTTGACATCAAGGCAGCATTTATCCGAATATGGCATCAAGGAGCTCTAGCAAAATTAGAGTCAATGGGAGTCAGGGGGAAAACTCTCAGCTGGTTGGAGTCATACCTAGCATAAAAGGAAGATGGTTGTGGTGGTTGGAGACTAATCATCTCAGCTCCAGGACATCACTGCAGGAGTTTCTCAGGATAATGCCCGAGGCCCAACCATCTTCAGCTGCTTCATCAATGACCTCCCATCATAAGGTCAGAAGTGGGGATGTTCGCAGATGACTGCACAATGTTCAGCACCATTCGCGACTCCTCAGATAATGAAGCAGTCCATGTCCAAATGCAGAAAGACCTGGACAATATCCAGGCTTGGGCTGACAAATGACAAGTTAAATTCGCACCACACTAGTGCCAGGAAATGACAATCTCCTACAAGAGAAAATCTAACCATCGCCCCTGGATATTCAATGGCATTACCATTCCGGAATCCCTCGCAATCAACATTCTGGGAATTACCATTGGTCAGAAACTGAACTGGACAAGCCACATTAATACAGTGGCTACAAAAGCAGGTCAAAAACTAGGAATCCTAAGGCGAGTAACTCACCTCCTGACCCCCCAAAGCCTGTCTACCATCTACAAGGCACAAATCAGGAGTGTAATGGAATACTCTCTATTTGCCTGGATGAGTGCAGCTCCAAAAACACTCAAGAAGCTGGACACCATCCAGGACAAAGCAGACCGCTTGATTTCTACCCCTTCTACAAAAATTGACTCTCACCACCACCGACAAACAGTGGTAGCCGTGTGTACCATCTATAAGATGCACTGCAGGAATTTACCAAGGTCCCTTAGGCAGCACCTTCCCAACCCAAGACCACTACCATCTAGAATGATAAGAACAGCAGATACCTGGGAACCCCACCAAGTCACTCACCACCCCAGCTTGGAACTATATTGCTGTTCCTTCACTTGCTGGGTCAAAATCCTGTAATGCCCTCCCTAACAGCAGTGTGGGTATACCTGTATCTCAGGGACTGCAGCGGTTCAAGAAGGCAACTCACCATCACCTTCTGAAGGATGGGCAATAAATGCTGGTCTAACCAGTGACACCCACATCCCGTAAATTCATTTTAAAAATTGGAACTCTGCTCGAACACAAAATAGTCCCTCTGTATCCTTCTTATTAAATTCAATTTCAAATGGTGTGCAGTAATCTGGTGAAAGTAATAATCACAATCCAGTCAAAAATATTCTTTAAAAAAAAACTTTCGCCAGACTTCATCACTGGTTTGCAATTACCGCCTATTCTGTTGTGGATACTTTCATGGTAGGAGCAGGTTCTGCTTTACTTTCTTCAGAACCAAGTAATTGTGAATTGTTCTCCCATTAAAACAGACAGATTCTGCAAAGTCAGCACCTGAAAGAGAAAAAGAAAGTCAGATACATGTCATGAACAGAACCACCAAATTTGTTTGTGTTCTTACTTATAAAACAAAGTTGTGGGGCAGCATGGTGGCGCAGTGGTTAGCATTGCTGCCTCATGGCGCCGAGGTCCCAGGTTCGATCCCGGCTCTGGGTTACTACCCGTGTGGAGTTTGCACATTCTCCCCGTGTTTGCGAGGGTTTCACTCCCACAAATCAAAGCTGTGCAGGGTAGGTGGGTTGGCCACGCTAAATTGCCCCTTAATTGGAAAAAATGAATTGGGTACTCTAAATTTATATTTTAAAAATGTTTTAAATAAAATAAAACAAAGTTGTCTAAAAAATATATTTTGTTTGTAGATTTGGTACCTGACATTTTAAAACTGAGTTGAACTCCCTTCAGTTAAAGCATTGAAGGAGGTGAATGATGCAGATTTACTGCCTGCACCCTCCACCGTTCTTAAGCTGAGTCTGTTTATTCCAGGCAATGCAGAAGCAGGGCTGCGACACAAGGTTAGGAAGAGGACACTAACAATGATTCTCAATCTGGATCATTATCCAATGATCCTTGCTTGCTTGCATGCATGCAGGGTGAGATCAATCCCAACAGTGATGTTCTCATATTGCCTGTCAAAATTCATTGTCTCAGCTCACCATAGAAGAATGAGAACTTGTGTAAGATACCATTAAATCCACGCTACCTTTGAATCTATACAACACAGCAAGGTTTGACTTCTTCAGGCGATAGCATATTTAATAGAATGAGGAATTCATCCAAAATATTTTAATATTGAAATTGTACTTTATTTGTGTTTAACTAGATGTTTAAAATGCTATTTAGACAGAACCCACTTCCTCACCTCTGTGTCTGTTCTGTAGGAGAAGTCGGAGATCCAGAATCCATTAACAGAAACTTTCTGTGGAGCAAATGGAACTCCAAACACAAAGACGCTACCCAGTTTAAGGCCATCTATCTGACTGTTCAAATGGATTATCTCACTGAACAGCACGTTCTGTGAGGGGTAAAGACAGACAGAAAAAGTACAGCGTACAATCAAATGTCCTCATAGCACATGTCAATTTCTCAAGCTACTGTATAAATAGGACACATTGCAGTCCAATAAAGGTACATAAACAAATACTGCTTTGGGACAGATTTGCATCTTAATATAAAGTTCATCATTCTGTAACATTTCTAATCCAAAATGAATTTAAATATACAATCCTAAAAGGAAATATCTAGAATTTACCTGTTTAATTACAAGTTAGGGTCAATGAAGTCTGTACGTTTGCCTTTAACTTAAAGCTTTACATTTTTTAAACCCAGTTTCTACCTTAGGATTCCATAATGAATCTCCTATCACCAACTTCGACAAAGGGTCACCTGGACTCGAAGTGTTAGCTCTTTTCTCTCCCAACAGATGCTGCCAAACCTGCTAAGATTTTCCAGCATTTTCTCTTTGGCTCCTAACATCAGTATTCCTCTTGTTGAGGGGCTTGGCTGTAAGTCAAGCATGTTTTTCTGGCTTCTTTTGGTACTCCTGTATGATTACACGAGGCGCAGAGCTATTGATAGGATTAGCTCAGTCCTGTTTCTACTGGTTGCCACTTTTGTGGTTTACATTGACAATCTTTCTTATAGATTTAAAATTTAAGGTGTAAACAAAGCATTTGAAATGCTTTGATAAGGAGAGATTATCATAGACTCATATGTTGTCATTTTTGGTATTCAGAGAAGAATTGTTTCAAGCTTATGTTCTACACAATCAATACTAATAATGAAATGTTTGAAATCAGTCATACTTACATTCTTTGCTATGAAGATAATTTCAGTATAATCCCCATTTTCATAAGTCAGCAGGCTCTCACCATCATCCCAGAAGAGTTCTCCTCTCGCAATTCCCTGATCAGATAGTGCGACAATCAGACCAAATGGGTTTCCACGAGAGGCAGCAGTAGTGGTGTTGGGCTCCTTGATTGAAAGCAGGTTTAAATATAATCATCATTGGATGAAACCATATTATGATAATTAAGCAAACACATTTCCATCAGTACCAAGTTGTCACTTCTCAAGGTATTTTATACTGATAATGTGCTTTTGATGACACAAGTACTCACACAACTGATCTCAAAACTAAAAGAAATCGCGTCCTGCAAAGTATGAAAATATAGGGTACGATTTAACCACCGCATTGCGCTCGGCGAGGATCTGGGCGTGCTGGTTAAACAGCGGGAAAGGCCAAAATCGAGATTTGCACCGGGGATAAATCAGTTTGCTTCTAACTGGCTCGCTCCCGATGGTGAGTTCTGGATCATGCCCAAATGTGGCGAGCATATCATTAACCCCAATTTGCATTAATTTCCATCTCATTAGCAAGATTGAAGTTGAATGTAACAACCTCCTGCGAATGAACCAGCTCCCAGTGAGAAATCACACGTGCTTTGTTTAGTGGAACAAAGAACAATACAGCACAGGAACAGGCCCTTCAGCCCTCCAAGCCTGTACCGGCCATGATACTAACCATGGCCAAAACCCTCAGCACTTCCTTGTGCCGTATCCCTCTATACCCATCCTATCCATGTGTTTGCCAAGATGCCTTTTGAATGCCGTTAATGCATCTGCTTCCACAACCTCCCCTGGTAACGCGTTCCAGGCACTCACCACCCTCTGTGTAAAAAAACATTTTAAAAGGGCGAAGCTGGTGCAATGGCTGCTTAGGGGAACTGAGGAGGTGAGTAGTAATTTCCGTTTTAGACATGCAGCTCAAGGGCACTGGAGCTGCTGCCCAGTGCTCGGGGAGTTGGAGGGAGGGAGAACGGGACCCCTCAGGGGATTGAGCTTGGTCGGGGAGCTGAAGTGTTTCTGGTCCGAGGTCGCCCTTGGGCCGTGGGAAGTGAGGGGCTTCTCATCCGTGCAGCCTTCAAGTCACCTTTAAATATTGTGGATGGCCATAACAGGGGGAACTACAGCTGCTGCCTGACTGTCCTACCAAAAACCTTCAGAACAGAGCCCTGTTATTGGTTATATGCTGACAGTCACTTTAACTGCCTTTGACTGCAAACAGCTGCAAGCTTTGCAGCTGAAGACTATTGGTAATAAATAATTGGCCTTGTTAGTTGAGAGAGCACTTCACAGCTGCAGGTTGTGTTTGCTGCTTGCGCCTGCTGGTGGTTGCAAATGCCTGGAGGCTGCTGTTGCTGGTCCTTCCTTTTCTGTAGCAGGAAAGGACAATTCTTTCCAGGATACCAGGGACCTGGAACACCAGGATCAGAGGGACGTATACGCCCAGAAGGCAATCTGGTTTGAAGCAAGAGGCTGTGGGACCTGGTGTGCGACATTGATCCAAATGGGCTACCTGATGTTGTTGTTGAAGAAATGCTTTCACAGATTGCTGATGGTTATGTTGCTGGTGTGGTGAATGCTGCATGAAACTGACATGTCACTATGGGTTAAACATGCTGAAGTCAAGAATGTTCAACTGCACCTCGAGTGCCAGTGGAATATGTGGATGCCAGGATTTGATTCCAGTGAGATTGGACCACGTGGGAGGGTCTGCATAGCTGCGGCTCCTAGACTGATACGTGGAACAAGTAACCGCATTGATGGACAGATAATTTCTATAACAAAAGTCTGGACATGATAACACATTTTTAGGCTTTTCCTCCATTTCTGTTGAAGAACCTGCAAGGAGTGATACTGTGTGTGTGTTTTCTTGTGTGAAAACAAGCTAAAATATCTTACAATCTCAGCAGGTCTGACAGCATCTATGGAGAGAAAAGGGAGCTAATATTTCGAGTCTGGATGACTCTTTGTCATCCAGAGTCAAAATGTTTGTTCTTTTCTCTCCACAGATACTGTCAAACCTGCTGAGATTGACCAATATTTTCTGTTTTTGTTTCAGATTCCAGCATCCGCAGTAATTTACTTTTATCTGATATAGCTTTGTATTGGTACCAATTTGGAACAGTGAGGTTTCCTTGTTGTTTAATGGCTGATATGTGGAATGTTACAAAGTTGACTTTGGGGCTTCTCGTGCCGTGTCTCAGACGGTGATTATTGCATCACATTTCAATCAAACACTCGAGAGCTGAGCTTCAGCACTGCGGATATCCTCACGGCCAAAGGGTGCATGTGTGGATCGGGGAGGGTACCTGAACACGATCTCCTAATGTTTCCAGAAGGCGTCCAAAGGCTCCTGCTGTGAACAGGGGTGAGTGTGCAGAGCGAGGTTCTCCAGCACAACTGGCTCATTGGGAGAAAAGGCGGGGAATGTAGGGGTGGGGGCTTCGAGGGTCTCGGGGTGGAAGCCCCAACTGATCGACGGTCTAGCTCCTTCTCCAATTTCTTACAGATGCCAATATGGATGGTGGTGTCGGTCCTGTCCTCACGGTGCTGGGTGGCAGCACATGCGCAGGATAAGGTGGCAGTAGTGTCGACGCAGGCTGGAGGCGGCACCCCGTGTCCAGGGGGCCGCCGCACACCCAGAGGTCCCGGCCACCCATCAGACCGAGGAGGAATCTAAAAGGTGGCGACAGTGACGGCCCAAGGTGTGCCAGCTTTGTTGGTCTTTCAAGTAGATAACGGACACTATGCGCCCCAGGAGACTCCGTCTCAACCAAGAGAGGGTGCGGCACCTGTGCCATGTCCTTGCGGACCTGGCACCTCGTGGAGGACACCCGTTCCTGGCGGCCGTGAAGGTCACCACAGCTCTGGACGTTTATGCAACTGGCTCATTCCAGGGCTCGAGCGGGGACCTGTGCAGCATTTCACAAGCTACAGCCCACAAGTGCATCAGCGAGGTCACAGATGCCCTGCATGCCCGGGCAGCAGACTATATTAACTTTGCGTTGGATCAAGTCCACCAAGATTCCCAGGCAGCAGGAATCTCCACCAACACCGGGATGCCCCATCAACACTGGGATGCCCCAGGCAGTTGATGGCACGCATGTTGCCTTGTACATACCAGGGCATCAGGGAGTTCCCTTCATTAACAAGAAGGGGTTCCACTCCCTGAATGTTCAACTCATGTGTGACCACCACCTCCTGATGATGCACTTTTGTGCATCCCTTCCAGGCAGTGAGCATGACAGCTACATCTTGGGACACTCGAGGATCCCCGGCACCTTAGAGGACCATCCCATGTGGGCAGGTTGGCTCTTGGGGGATAACGGGTGCCCACTGAGGTCCTGGTTGATGATGTCAGTGCGGAGGCCGGAGATCGAGGCAGAGACCCAATATAACGAGGCCCATGTTGCCATCCATGCTGTCGTTGAGTGGTGCAATGAACTGCTCAAAATGTGGTTCTGATGCCTGGACAGCTCTGGTGGTGCACTGCAGTACACCCCACAGAGGGTCTCCCACTTTGTAGTGGTCTGCTGTGCCCTCCGCAACCTAGCACAGCAGCAGGGTGACATGCTTGAGGAGGAGTTGGGACATGCAGCCTCATCGGAGGAGGACCAGGAGAGGATGGTGACGAGTCCGGGAAGGAGCAGCAGGAGCAGCCGGAGGTTGGAGGTTAGGCAGCGGCAAGGGTATGGCATGTCACAAGGACCAGGGAGGCTCTCATCCTCGCCCGCTTCTTATAGGATGAGGCTGTGTCCATCAGCTCACCCCCCGCCATTCCTCTCCTTTCTTTCCCCCATCCCTTCCTTACTCCCCCCCCCCCCCCCCCCCCCACCCCACCCAACTACCCTGCCCCCTCCTCCCCCACAACCTCCACGCCGCCACAAGGGTTTGGGTAACATCATCTCAGGGTGATGGGCCTGTATCTGCACTGTCAGCGGGTCAAACAAGTGCGATGATCACTCGCCGTGAGTTAAGTTGATGCTCCTCAGTTTATGCCAAAGTCTGACTCCCATCCTCTGAACGGGGTCAGCATTGGGGGCGTTTGATCTTGGACCACTGTGTCAGAAGGGTGGAGGAAGCAGAGGGCAACAGGTGATGGGGTTGCAGGCAGGCCCACTGTGAAGATTAACGTGACAGAAGCTTCACATGTATCAGGTGCAACATGTTTAATAGCGAACATTTGACATTTCCATTCCCCCTGGCTACAGATTGTGACACCCCCTCCCAGTGCCCACTCAGTGAAGTTAAATTTCTTGATCTTATGGTGTTTACTACTGTGTCTAGGTGTGTCCCCAGGATGCACATCAGAGGCAGCCTGATGCTTTTTGTGCCCTGTTGCCTTTGATGCCCTTGGCGGATGTCCTCTGGAGGGCCTGGAGTTGGACAGCCCCAGTCGACTTACTGGTGTCACTGGCATCGCCGTGCCACCCTGTTCTGCCCGCTGCCCTTGAGATGTGCGAAAACCTGCTTTGCACTGCTTCCCAACTTAAATTTCACCTGCACTGAAGTAGCTTGAATACTTTTACCTGTGTAGGTAAAATACAGCCTCCTCGTAAGTGAACATTTATTGTATCCAAGGGTGCCTGCAGTAAAATGTACTGGCCTTTACTATGTACAGCAGAACCCTAAAAAATAAAAAGTATAAGATCAGATGAAGAGGTACTAAAATAAGGACAAATCTATAATGATACACACACGCATAAATACTACATTATGCACTGAGAATAACTAGTTTGACTTTAGCTGACCGGTGCAATATTGCCAGATTGAAGTGGAGTGTATATTTTGGGTCGTGGTAAAAACGCCACTGGAGACTGCACATGAACTGCTTTTTGTTTCACAAGACTAACACTGGAGTAAAACTTTTTGTGGCTCTCCTCGGATTCCACACAAGCAAAACAAAACTGCCTAAAGTCTAGATTGGTAAAGTAATATTACTGAGCACACAAACTGAAGTGATGAGCAGGACAGCTGCACAGACTATATGATCTGATTTGAATAGTATCTCAGATCAGGCAGTGGCACATATGTAGATGCAGTGAACAGATGCAGTGCACAAACGTAGTACACTATCCCAGGACTATGGACCATAATTTCCTTAGAGCGGCAATCTCCGGCAGATTCCAAAGCCCTTGTCTCACCCAACCGTTCGTGCTCAGGCTGGGTGAAACAGGAGTAACAAAGTGTGCCCCAGGCTGCATTGGCGTGGGGGAACTGGGGTGCAGAGAGGTAAGACATGTCCCCTTTCTATGGCACTGGCCGTTCAGACAACTAATGTTTGGGGGGGGGGGTACAGTTTTCGTCACTCCAGTAGGGAGGTTGGACCAAGTCGTACCAGGTTGGGGGGGGGGGGGGGGGGGGGGGGGAGAGCTATGCAGGAATTTCCTAGAGGATTCCCCAGCGCATCATTGGGGAACCCCCCTAAATGTGATGCTTGGGAACCAGGAGGTTAAGGGCCTATATTGAATGCAAGATCAGGATCAAGAATGAGAATAATATAAGACTTACATCATGTAGATTGTACCATTTTGTTGGGGGGAAATAACCAGACACTTCCACTGTTTCAGGTTCCAATACTGGAGTGATGAGAAGTGCCTCCCCCCACATGAACTGACGATCAATACTTGGCGTGTTTGGATCTTGACGAAATCTAAAGCCGAGAATGATCAGCATTTACATACCTGGAGTAACTCCAACATAAGAAAAGATCAGATTGAAGTCATTTAAATATTGCTTTTTTAGATCACCAAATTAATGTTTTAATTATTCCTGACAAAGAACCATCCAATGGCTATGACAGTCATAAAAATATTTATAAACATTTGAGTGATCTGTTGTAATTAGCACAACAAAAATTGTGGGTTAAAGTTATACAAAGGGCAAATGCAGGTGGCACGAGACAGGACGGGGGGAACAGGGCTCTGTAGGTATGTTACGAGTTTGGTGGGGAGGGTGAAAGCTGATCTGGCAAGGTGGGATGGTCTCCCTCTGTCGCTGGCAAGTCGGGTACAGGCGGTTAAAATGAACGTGTTGCCGTGATTCTTGTTTATTTTTCTGAGTCTGCTGATCTTCCTGCCAAAGGCATTTTTCAAGGTCGAAAAGATGATTACCTTGTTTATATTGGGGGGGGGGGGTTGGCTAGGATTAGGAAGGTGCTGTTGCAGGGAGGACGGCAGTCAGGGGTTTGGGTCTTCCGAATTTACTATTTTATTACTGGGCGGCGAACGCGGAGAAGATGAGGAGCTGGGTTAGAGGGGAGGACACCCAGTGAGTTATAATGGAGGAGAGTCTGTGTAGGGGGTCGGGGCTGAGGGCGTTGGCAACATCGCCGCTCCCAATGGCCCCGGGGAAATACTCAGGGAGTCCGGTAGTTGTAGCGACGTTGGAAATCTGGAGGCAGTTGCGCCAATACTTTAGGCTGGGGGCGGGGTCAAGGGAAATGCCAATTTGGGGGAATCACAGATTTGAGCCAGGGAAGTGGGATGGGAGTTTTCAGATATGGGAGGAATCGGGAGTCAGGGCATTAAAAGATTTGTTTCTAGGGGGCCGGTTTGCGGGACTGGAGGAGCTGGGGGCGAAATATGGGTTGGGGCAGGGGGAAATGTTTAGGTATATGTAGGTGCGAGATTTTGCTAAGGAGATGCAGAGCTTTCGGGTGGCGCCGGCTTCCACACTGTTGGAATGGAGAAGGGGGTGGTGTCGGCAATTTATGGCGCGATTCTGGAAGAGAAGGCACCGCTGGAGGGGATTAAGACAAAGTGGGAGGAGGAGTTGGGAGAGGGCATGGAGGAGGTGTTGTGGTTTGAGGTGCTCCGGAGGGTAAATGCCTCAACTTCGTGCGCGAGGTTGGGGCTGATACAGCTGAAAGTGGTGTATAGGGCGCACCTCACAAAGGCGAGGATGAGCCGACTCTCTGAGGGGGTAGAAGACCTTTGTGAAAATTGCGGGGGGAGACCTGCAAACCACGTTCATATGTTTTGGTCCTGTCCAAAGCTGGAGGGGTATTGGAGGGAGGTGTTCAGGGTAATTTCGAAGGTGATACTTGTGAGGCTTGAGCCAGGTCCTCTGGAGGCCATATTCGGGGTATCGGATCGGCCGGGGTTGGAAGCGGGTACGGGGGCAGATGTTTTAGCCTTTGCCTCGCTGATCGACCAAAGGCGGATCCTGTTGAGGTGGAGGTCAGTTTCTCCACCCTGTGCCTGGTGTGGCAGGCGGATCTGTTGGAGTTTTTAACACTCGAGAAGGTGAAGTTTGAGTTGAGGGGAAGAATGGAAGGATTCTAGAATTCATGGGCTTTATTATGCACTTTCAAAAATTGGATGACATCGAACATTGGGGTGGTGGGGTTGGACTGTGTACGTTGTTGGTGACTATTTGCACCGGTTCATGGACAGCCAAGAGCCTTGCCATTTTTGCGGCCTTGTCGAGTCCGTGAGCCACATCTATGTTGAATGTCCTAGGCTGCACTCCCTTTATAGTTTCTTAACAACGTTGTTGTTAAAGTTTTGTTTGCATTTCAGCCCCACGCTCCTGATCCACAGGCATGCGGTGCGGAGGGAAGGCAGAGGACCTCCTCGAAAACCTGCTCCTGGGTCTGGCGAAGCTTGCCATAAACAGGTCCAGGCAGCGAGCGACCGAGGGGGTCATCTGACCGGATTGTCTGCCCCTCTTCCCCCGCTTTATTCGCGGCCGGATGTCCCTGGAGAGGGTGCATGGGTTGTCCACGGGCACACTCGATGACGTCTGTGCTCGGTGGACACCGCAGAGTTTGGACTTCTTCATCAACCCCAGTTTTCACACTTTGATTTAATGTATTTAAGTTTCCATTCCTCTTTGTCCTTTTTGGGCTGTGCTCCCTTTGCTTTTTAGGAGTGGCCCCTTTTAATTTATCCCTCAGTTAATTTCTGTTCTTCTGTTTAGTCTATTGGCCCTAAAATACAACATCAGTTGAATGTCCAAGTTCCGAGTTCAGCGGCCTTTGGGGCCACAATGTGGCCTGTGGGCCACCAGCTGGAAAGCCTGATCTAAAACAAACCAACAGGCAAAACAAGTCAGGGCCTAGTTTCAACCTGCTCTTGAACATGGCTACTACTAATTTCCAACCTCATGAAATTGCAGTTTTTTTAATACACACAGTACTAAAAGATTACATACTCAAATGACAGTGGCCGGACAACCATCTCCCCAGCAGAGTGGGCTTTGTGGAAAAGCGTGTAAAGGAAAGGGAGCAGCGTGTATCTCGTCAGGAGAGCTTTCCGCATTGCTGATTGTGCTGACTCACTGAAGACATATGGTTCTTGAGACTGAAAAACAAAAATGCATTCCTGTTACAAGTGGTATTCACATCTACGGGTAAAATATTTATTTGCATCAAAAGCAGGTTTACTGGAATCTTGGATGAACAGGACCAATGTGGATCATGGGCATCCAGGAGTAATTAATCAAAGAAGACTTTGAGGTTTGGGGTGCTGCATTGTTGGCAGGGGTCCCCAAGCTACAGGGAGAGAGAGGGAGATCAATCTTTTGCTTACACCAATATGACTTTGATCACAAATGCTATTCTGCTTTAGTGAATTGAAATATTCAGGTTGGTAATACGTTACAATTTAATAAGCAGATAACTCATCCAAAATTTAGCTCCTAGCATCCACTTTTCTTGTTCCATGCATCATGGGATCCTGCCATTCACATCCTCATCTCAGAGGAGGAAACTTTGCAGTGTTTCTGTTTGCCTTACAATAAGCAATGCCTCCAGCCATGATGCTTCTAACCCAGATTGTGGATTTGCGGCTGAACATCTCACCCTCAAATGGCACACACAATTTGCACACATCAGACAAGAGAAATGCTGGTACAGTGTTCTCATTTCATGGAAAAGCAATGAGTGTTGTACCAAATATATTATAAATTCAAGCACAATACAAGGCAAACTATTTTTTCACGGTTAATGTACTTTTCCATTTAGAAACGCCACAGATAAATATCTGAAATCATTTGCACGTGCTCTATTATCAGACAGAAGTCCAAAAATTAATGTTTGAATTTCACTACTGCATTCTAATGTTTTAAAATAATTAATTAAAATTGGCAATTTCAATATGTACTCGTATCATGGACTAACCGGCTGTTTCAAGTCATTGTGATTCCGCATGAAGGGGTAGAATGAACCGACTTGTGTCCAGCGCACACAGAGTTCTTCAGTGGTCTTTGACCGGAAACCACAGACATCCGCTCCAACAAGAGGAATCCCAAACATGTTAAACAGCATTATTGCTGTGAAATAGACAAGATAATGCAGTTTTAGATTTTTGATCTTCCACAATTCATATTTCAAATTTTAACTGCACAATAGATTACCAATTACTACTGTGATCATCCTAAAGACGCATTTTAAAAAAATCATAGGCTTTAATATAAGGTGTTCAATCACAAAGTGTTGTACCTTTAGTCTCTGTACAGTGGGAATATAAAAAAGCAGCAGGAATTAAAGGGAAAAAAATAAGGAAATTCATTGTGCACTTCTGTCATGCACATCCTAGGGGCCAATGTACAGTCACATCGGCAGAGTGTTATGAAAGCAAGCTTACCTTCTCATTGAAAGCAGAGGTCGCGATCTCCAAGTTCAGACAGACTTCAGAGTTTTCCCTGCATCGATGGACCGGGAATGGGCTGTGCGTGCGCAATTCAGCCCGCAGGTCCGAGGGTGGGCCGAAAGCACCTGTGCAAAAAGGGTGTTTAAAATCTGGGCCATGTGACCAGGAACAGAGCAGTGTTGCAGACAAGAGTCTCAGGCAGGCAACAGGGAGAGTTTCCAAGAGAGGAGAACTGGATGGGGACAGAGACAGAGTGAGGTCCCAGTTAAGGAGAAAGGGGAGAAAGACACTCCCAGCAGGAAAAAGGCTGCAGGTGGCAGATTTTAAGTGGTGAGGTCTCAAGAGAGGTCCTGGCGATCAAAGAGGGCTCAGGAGAAGCCCTGATGATCTAAGAAGGCAGCAGTAGGTAGGCGACTCCGTATTTTGGGATGTTGGGGTGAAGGTAGCATTCTGCTTGGCCTGGCCGCAAAGCTGAAGTTGTGCTTGTTAGTTGACGCTTGAATGCATTCTCAGGAATCCAGGGGAACGTAGTCTCGAGAGACGAGGCTGTAACTGAGGTGGGCTGTCGTTGAGCCAGTCCGATTTAGAGTAACGTTCGATAAGGATTCTGAGACGAGGCCTTTGAAGGTGAAGACGGGAATCCCTCGTAAGAGATTCAGCGTTTCTTTCCTTTTTAAAATGTTTTTATTAAAGTTTTTTCATTTTCTAAATTACAAAATAGACATATCTATACAAACAAACCAAATACAATTTACAGAAGAAAGACATTAAAAGCTAACACCAACACAACCCCTTCACCCCTCCTCCCCCAAAAAAACTGACGGTGGTCAGTTCCTTAAAGTAAACTATAAAAGGTTGCCACCTCCAGTAGAATCCCTTGACTGAACCCTTCACGGTGTACTTGACCTTCTCTAGGTACAAAAATTCCATCAACCATACTGAGGTGCTGTGTGGACATGCAGACCCCCTCCCCAGCGGAACCCACCTCTGGGCAATGAACGAGGCGAAGGCAAGAACATCTGCCCCAACACCCGTCTGTAGTCCTGGCGAGTTCAACTGCCCAAATATGGCAAAAAAAGAGACAGGGCTCCAGTTCCACATTCCTGGTGCTAAAGAAGGAGACCCAAAAGCTCACAAGCTTGGGACAAAACCAGAACACGTGGGCGTGGTTGGCTGGACCCCCGGGACAGCTCTCGCACCTATTGTCCACCGCCAAGAAGAAACGACTCATCCCGGACTTGGTCAGGTATGCCCCAAGCACCACTTAAAGCTGGATAAAAACCAGCCTCACGCGTGAAGATGTGGAGTTCATCCTGTGAAGGGCTTCACTTCACAGTGCAGTGGTTAGCACTGTTGCTTCACAGTGCCAGGGTCCCATGTTCAATTCCTGCTTGAGTTATTGCCTGTGTGGAAAATGAAAGCTACCCAACCTGCTGCAAATGGATAACAAAATCTAACACCCTTGCAATGCTAAACTTCCCACCGAGGCCATGAATTTTCCATACTCTTACCTTAGCCACAACCCCCAATAACCTTGGCCCCCTCATCCCCCACCATGCAACATATACAAAATACAAAACATCTCAAACAAACCCTTCCCCTTCACCCCTTTTTAAAGTTCCAATCAAACCTTTTTAATTAAATCTAAGTTCTCGCTCTTTGATAACTCTGATGTATTGAAAAAGTCATCTTTCGACCCAAAAGTAACTCTCAGCATCGCCGGTACACCACTCCATACCCCACTTCGCCTTATTAAAACTGCTCACCTCTTCGCCAACTCCGCTCCAACATCCGGATGGTGCTTCCTTCCCACCTCAAATCCCGATTCTCTTTGGCCCATTTCAGGACCCGCTCCTTCTCCTCGTAGCTGTGGAATCTAACAACCACTGCACATGGTGGCATGTTTACCCGGGGCTTCTGCTGGTGAGTTCGGTGGGCCCTACCCAATTCTGGAGGGGACATCCACCCATCCCTCCCTACCAGCTTGGCAAGCATCTGAGGAAGGGGCTTTGGGCCCTCCACCCTCTCTGGCAACCGCACGATTCGGAGGTTCTGTCTCCTCAATCTGTTCTCTAAGTCATCCATCTTTTCCCTCAGGTTCTTGTTTCTCTCCTCCACTAGCAGTATCTCAGCTTCCAACGAGGTGATTTGGTCACTGTGCCGTGATAAGGCCACCTCCACCCCCTTCAGCACCTCTCCATATTCCTTCACAGCCTCTGAGGTTTTTCCCAGCTTCTCCCAAATTGGGCCAAGCGCCTCCTCAATTGTCTTTTTGAGGGTTACCATCGTCACCTTTCCTTGCTTATCAAAGTGTTTCTCGAATTGCTTTTCAAACTCTTACGCCAATACCCCAGTCAGCGTTTCCACTGTAATAGGAGCAGCCACACCTGCCAGGGCTGTCTATGCCATCTTCCCTCCCCATGATCCACGCAAACTCTTTGGCTCCCCCGGAGGATTAACACCCGTAGCCTTCAAACCACCAATCTTTTTTGTAATTTTCAACATACTTCAGTCAACAGATTCCTTGCATAATTAGACAGGCGAGTTTGTTAACAAATATTCCCTTGGAATCTCTCTAATGGCTGTAAATCTTTGTGGTTCACAATAGTATTCATTTTACTGTGACGTGTTTGGATACTATAGACATCAGAAGGTATATTTAAATATTCCAACAAAAAAGCTTTAAGAATGACGAAATGATTTCCTTCCAAATGCTTCAGAGCTTTTCATTTATTAGAGTTAAAGGAGAATGTTGGTTGATGAATCACACCACTAACATAATCATGGTAGCTTAAGGACTTAGGAAAGAGGAGCAGAAGCAAGCCATTCGTTCTTTCAAGACTGCTTCATTATTCAATAAACTCATGGCTGATACTCTCCTTCAAATCCATTTTCCCACACTAACCCATATTCCTTGATGCTCCTCGTGTTCAAAAATGTATCACTCTCAGTCTTGAATATACTCAATACTTGGGCATTCACAGCCTCAAGGATAGAGATTTCTAAAGATCCACAATCCTTTTGAGTAAAGATTTTTCCTCATTTCAGTCCAAAATGGTGACCCCCCTTATTCTGATACAGTGACCACCCATCCCCAGATTCCAACTATTGACTCTTCAACCAGTCTATATGAAGATTCAAGTCCCATGATTACTATATTATCTTTGTTAAATGCACCTCTAATTTTCTGATTTTTATCTGCTGGACCATCCCAACCGTGGTCAACTTGCAACCAAGTCTCCGTAATGGCTATTAGATCAAACGTATTTATTTCTATCCAAACTATTTATTCACCATTTTTGTTGCAAATGCATTGTGCACAGATAGTGCCTTTAGACTTAATGGGCGCGATTCTCCGACCCCCCACCGGGTCGGAGAATCGCCGGGTGCTGGTGTGTATCCCGCCCCCGCCGTGTCCCGAATTCTCCGCCACCAGAGATTCGGCGGAGGCGGGAATCGCGTTGCGCCGCGCTAGTCGGCGGGCCCACCCCCGGCGATTCTCCGGCCTGCGATGAGCCGAAGTCCCGCCGCTGTCAACCCACTCCCGCCGGCGTGGATTAAACCACCTTTTGAACGGCGGGATAAGGCGGCGCGGCCAGGCTCCGGACTCCTGGGGGGGGGGGGGGGGACGATCTGGCCCTGGGGGATGCCCCCATGGTGGCCTGGCCTGCGATCTGGGCCCACCGATCCGTGGGTGGGCCTGTGCCGTGGGGGCACTCTTTTTCTTCCGCCTTCACCATGGTCTTCACTATGGCGGAGGCGGAAGAGACCCCCTCCCCTGCGCAAGCGCGGGGATGATGTCAGCAGCCGCTGACGCTCCCGCGCATGCGTCGCCCGGCGAAGACCTTTTGCCGCCGGCTGGTGTGGCGCCAAAGGCCTTTCCCGCCAGCTGGCGGAGCGGAAACCACTCCGGCGTGGGCCTAGGCCCTCAAGGTGAGGGCTTGGCCCCTAAAGGTGCGGAGACCTCCGCACCTTTCGGGGCGGCCCGCCGCCGGAGTGGTTCCCGCCACTCCATTACGCTGGAACCCCCCGGCCCGCCGGGTAGGGGAGAATCGCGCCCATTATTTTATGTTTAGTTACTACTATGCTCTACAGCCTGGCATTTTACTATTAACAGTTTATGTCAACTAACTGAAAGAAAGACTTTCATTGATATGGTGCCTTTCATGACCAAAGGATATCAAAAGTATTTTAGAGACAATTAAGTATCTTTGAAGTTCATATGCTGTTTAAATGGAGGAAATATGGCACAAAGTGACATACAGTAAGTTCCCACAAACAGCATTGTGACAATGAGCAGATATCTTGGGCGGGATTCTCCAGTCGCCGATGCCAAAATCGCGTTCGGCGATCGGCCGGAGAATCAACGTTCGCGCCGAAATTAGGGCGGTGTGCTTTCGCAATGCTCCACCCCCTCCAAAGCGGCGTCACCGTCTCGACGGCCTCAGGAGGTTACCTGAAGCCCTCCCCCCGATGCTCTGCCCCCGACCGGCCGAGTACCCTACGACGTGGGTCTCTCATTCTATTATTTATCGGGAGTTCAGTGTGGCGGCTGTGGACTCAGTCCAGCGCCGCCACAAGTCGGGGTGAGCCCATCTGCAGGCAAGGGGGACTTTGGCAGGGGCTGGGGGGACTGTTGGGGGGTGGTCCGGGGATTGGGCCACTGCAGGCCGCCGCCGTGCACATGCGCGGCCACAGACCCGGCAATTCTCCGGTCACTTTGTCAGCTAGAGCCGGGTGCTCTACGCTGCCTGCCTGTTAGCCCCTCTCCAAATGGTGGATTGATTGGTGGTCGTTTTGTGCCAAATTTCCGGTTGTAAAATGCCACCGTTCCCATGCCGGCGTCAGGATATAGCCTGAAAATCGGCAAATCCAGCCCCCTGTTTTTGTGATGTTGGTCAAGACACTGAGGATAACTGACCAGCTCTTCTTCAAAGTAGTGCCATGGGATTGTTTGTCGTCACCTGAGAGGGCATTGATTTTATATTGCAAGTGAAAGACAGCACCTCTGACATCACCTGCAGGACTCCCTCACTACAGCACAGGAGTGTCAATTTTTACTTTTAAGATCAACACCAGGAGGGGTGTGGACAAGGGCCAGTGAATCACGTGCACATGTTTTGGGGTTGCGAAAAATTGGCACGATTCTGGGCGGGAATGTTCGCAGTCTTAGCCAGGATCGTGGAGGAGGAGGTGACCTGGACCCTTTGGTGGCGATATTTGGGGTTTCAGAGAAGCCGGAGCTCATGGAGAAGAGGAAGGCCGATGTCTAGGCCTTCGCCTCTCCGGTTGCACGGCGGAGTATTTTGCTGGAGTGGCGGATGGCATCGATACCAGGGGGAGTGGCTTGGTTGGGTGATCTGTACGACTTCCTGCGATTAGAGAAGATAAAGTATGAGTTAAGGGACTCTTCAGGGGGGTTTGCGGAAAGGTGGGGGATGTTCGTGACCATGTTTGAAGGGCTGTTCGTCGTGGGGGAGGGGGTTGAAAAAAGGGGGAAACATCTGTACAGACTGTATAGTTGATTGTTGGGAAGTATGTTTCCCAGGGTGTTTATTCTCTGTAACCTGTTTTGACACATGTTTGTAATAAAATGCATTAAAAAAAAAAAAAGATCAACACCAGGAATGGTATTTGAACCCACAACCTTCTGACTCAGAGGCGAGACTGCGTGCTACCAACTGAGCCATGGGACACACTAGTAACACAACCACACTAGTAACACAACCAAATGTCAAGCAGTTACACATTGTGGAAAGCTCATAGGCCTCCACAAATAATATTGATATCCTTGGAAACACTCAGCACATCAGGTAACCTCCTTGGAGAAAAACAAGTAGGTTTATTGGCAAAAGTCCTCTATAATTTCCATACCTGGGATGGTATAATACATGTCATTCCAATCACTCAGGATGTCCCCAGTCCAGTGTCCAGCATAACGACCATGACTGGGGAATGTGGACCGTGAAATCACAAATGGACGTTTTCCTATCACCTTGATCAAAGCACTAGACATAAGACAGGAGACAGTGCTAAAAAAAACAGTGGTTGAAAATATCCAAACATTGACTACTGCCAATAACCATCCAACTGTTTCAAATTGAATATAGATATATACTGAAACTACTTGTGTTACTGTCGTCATTGATGTATCAACCTCATTTCAAAATATGTTGCATAAGCCATTTCAGTAATAGTCTTAAGATTAATGGAAGCACACACCCAGTGTTCCTGTCAGCATCCCTCCAGTGCCCTGACCTTGCTGCCAACAAAATGTAGTCACTTGATCCCTTAAGGACTTCTTAACCTGACTGTCAGAGCAATATCATTGTTTAGATTATTGCATGGGATTTACGGTACAGAAACAGACCATTTGTCCCAAGCAGTCCATGCTGTGTTTTGTTCCAAACTTGCTGGACATTCACAGGTCAAACCACACTGCATTAGGATCTGTTAAGTGTCAAACAGAGGTGTCAGATATGCGCCTGTCAGCAAGTAGAACAGCAATATAATCTGTGGCCCAAAATGGATTCTGGGGCCGCCTATTCCCTCTGGCTTTTAGGCAGTAGCCAGCATGTTGCTAATTTCAAATCAGGAGCTCCCCACAGTGATTCATATGAATTTGTTTGATGAGTACCTGAATCAGAAGTATTGAGATGGAGAAGGTCCCAGTTTGGTTACTGGTCTGAGCCAGAGCAATTGTAGATGTGCAACAATTGATACCAGTGCTTTGGTTTAGGGAGGGAAATATATGCCAAGGTTTCTTCTTCTGATTGCTATTCAGTGATGTAAACTGGCTGTTCACATCTAGCGAAGGCAGGATGAAGCTTTGGTGGATAGTCTTGACAACATTCATCTAAAGCTCACACGTCAATATCCATTTGCTCAACATACTGGAGAGCAACTAACAGCGGAGTTCAAAGATTTGCTTTTGCAAACTTTGAAGATATTCTGCACAATGTTCAAAATGTCTTGCCCTGCTTCACAGATTACTACATCATGTCCAGTAGAAACAGTAAAAATGCACTGCTGTTTCAATTGTCACTCACTTGTGGGAAGCGATGGCCTCAGTCAAGCCATAAAGGTTGTGTAGGTTATAATGTGATGACAGATATTGTTTTCCAGACATACATATTGTGGCAGACCTCAAATTCCATCCAGTCACACCTGCAAACACAAAATAGTAATGAGTTAATTGAAGTCTTTCCCACAAAAACCAGATGGCCAAGAAAAATGCAAGAACAAATCAGCATGTGCTAAAGCAAAAGAACCTTAGCAATATTGCAAAGAAATGGTGCAGAGGGCTTGGTAGGAGGAGGTTGGAAGACATTTCTTGCTTTCACTGATTAATTAGATTTTTACCTGGTACATAAGGAGGATTTTCTAAATTGTTGTCTGGACAGCCATATATCCCCCCAGAAACAAAGTCAGATGGTTCATTCATATCCTGTGCAACAAAACTGGTTTTATTTTTGCAGCATTGACAACTTTTAAAAACATGTTCATCTCAGTCAGGTCACACAGATGCATCTTTCTCTGCATCGTTAAAACCACCTCTACCAACTGCTACTAAATGGCACATTATGATCATCTGTGTTAAAGACTTTTCATTTTAAATATATAAAATAATGCAGCTCAGCATACTCTCTTGTTCCAAATGATTTTTCACTCACCCATGCGCTGCTGAAAACACCTGGAATGACCTTGTAGTAAGGACTACACTCATGTTGCACAATTACAACAAGTGCTGAACGCAGTGCCATTTTAAATACAAAAGCATAACTTGTTTTCTCAAAGAAAAACATCTTCAGTATTTCAACAGCATTAACGAACCGGTCCGTGGTTATACAGATAATGGGGCAGTGCCCAGTCACCTGAAGGGCAGGAACAGTTACATATTCACAGTTCCCTAGTACTGCTTATATAAACTCTTGGATCTTACTGCGTATATTCAGTCCAGCCCAATAATTTGAAGTCTTTCGATGTGTTAAAGTGTATCTATTAAACAATAATTTGAAGCACTAAGTTACACAGCAAAAGTGGACAATTAGCACAAAAACTATTCGAATCACCATACGTCTTGAATAATGCAACTTCAAACTAAGAATGCATTTTGATATGAGAAATAAAGTAGCTATCTAATACATATTGTATTTAGTTTTCACAGCTTTAACAATCCTTTCACTACAGGACAGAATTATATACTTACAATCCACATCCCATCAAAGGACACTTTATCATGAAATTCCTTAATATTCTCGTACCACCAGGCCCAGGTCTCGGGATTTGTAAAATCTGGGAAGGCAGTTGGGCCAGGCCAAACCTAAACAAAATAGACCAAAACACAATTTAAGTGTGCCTTTGAATCCAGTCTAATCTGATGGGCAAGCCACTCAATTATATCAAACCATTACAGAAAAGTCATACTGGATGGATTGCAGTGGTTCAAGAAAATGGCTCACCATCACCTTCCAAGGGTAATTAGGGATGGGCAACAAACGCTGGCCTTGACATTGTAGATTTACACGGCTCCAAAACTTTAGATACCTCTGAATTTTTGATGGCAGCAGATGCTCAAAAGGAGAATTATATTCTGAAATCATTTTATTTTAACTGAAATTAAACTTCAGCTTTCTTATTCCTGACTCTCATCATGGGGAGTCACAATTAACTAGTTTTCATATTTAACTGCACACACTGGTGTTTTTGACCAACTCCAATGTTTGCTTTTACGTCTCTTGATAAAGTTTAAATAGATAAGGTTTTAAGACACATCTCCAACTCAGAGAGATGCTTTGCGATGATGCTGTATGCTGCATAATATTATTTGAAAGCAATTATACCAGGGAAATTTGATTTATTTCTAGGAGGCTTTCAATAGATCTAATGACAACTATTCTGGTATATCGCAAGACAGTATGACATCAGTGCATGGTATATTAACATCCTCAAAGCCTTGCATCGCTAGCCCAGCTGCTACATCAGCACGGGCACCAAGGACTCCTTCAACATTATTATAAGAGTACGGCTAAGTTGCATACTCTTCCTGTTCCTTTTCCTCATGGTTATTGATTTCATCATAAAGAAGGCAACAATGGATGCAGACTTTCGCATCCTGTGGAAACACCATCAGATGATGGACCTGGATTTCTCAGACAACATCGCCTTGCTGGACAAAGAATCACACACTCTCCTAGGCATGACCACCAGTCTTGGGTGGCAGCACCAAGGTTGGTGTACAAATCAGCTGCGAGAAGACCAAAACAATGACAGCTGGACGGTAACAAGGACCGCTCATCACCATCAGGCAACATCAAGGATATCAATCACTTTGCCTACCAAGGAAGCAACATTTCTGTCAACATCCACACATGAATTGGCAAAGCAACATTGCTTTTCCAATGGTTCCATGCAGTCAGGGCATCCAACACTATTAACATTGTCATGAAGTTGGGCGGCACATGGCACAATGGTTAGCACTGCTCTCTACGGCACTGAGGACCCAGGGGTTCGAATCCCGGCCCTGGGTCACTGTCCGTGTGGAGTTAGCACATTCTCCTCATGTCTGCCTGGGTTTCATCCCCACAACCAAAAAGATGTGCAGGTTAGGTGGATTGGCCAGGCTAAATTGCCCCTTAATTGGAAAAAAATAATTGGGTACTACCAAATTTTTCTTTAAAGTGTCATGAAGTTGTAATAGTACCAACCACAATATATGCCAGAAAGGCGTGGAAGAGAACAGCAAAAGTAAAAAATATGTTGGACGTCTTTCACCAGGGCTGCCATGTAAGATCTGGGCATCACAGAGGAGAGACAGCATCATCAATGAAAAAGTGCTGTAGAGAACTGGTCAGAGGTACCCACAAGACATCGCGACAGAGAGAATAATAAGGCTGGGAGGACACATAATCATCCTCTGAGATGTCCAGACTGCCAGATGGAAAAAGATGGGGTCGGCTAAAGAATACTTGGCGAAGTACATTTAAGGAGGACTTCAAAGAGCAGGACACCATCCGGGCTGAAGCGAAGGAGATTGCGATAGATCAGGACCAATTGCAAAGTCTTGTTGTCCATTGTCCTGTATGGGACCAGAGGAACGAATTCTCGGTTTCAGGGAGATACGTATTGAAAAATAACATCACAAAAACTGACTGCATAATCAGGGAAATGACAAGTGGTTAATTGCACAAATGCACAGGTAACTGAGTTTGAAATGTGATAGTTTATTCACAATGAATAAATGAATGTTTTCAATAAAGGTGCTGTTCTGAAACGTATCTAACATATGAGCATGCAGCTGATATTTACAGAAGTTGCATAAACAGGTTAAATTTAAAATGGGAACTTCTCATTGATGCACTGACCTTTCCTATCAACGGTTGACCAGTTTCATTTTTGATAAAAATACCTCTCTTCACACCGTCATCATATGGTTTGTATTTCCCTGCTCTCTGTGTACTACTGATACCTGGATCCTACAGGAGAAATCAAAAAGCTTCAGTGTTAAGAATTCTTAAAGAAAATTGAACTGGAGAAACTCACTACAGATGCACAACCGGACTTCAAAACAAGGTTGACAAAACAATTTAGCATGGTATGTTAAGAGCTCATTGAAAATGCATCTATTGCGGTTGCGGCGATGCTCAGCTAAGCCGCGCGTTTCGGCGGCTCCAGCTCCGACGGACTTTCGGGCTCTTTTTGCGAGCCCCAACGGGAATTTAAAAAAAGATTTTTTGGACAAAACCCGGTGTGGGGTGAAGAAATAAGGAGTCCCCCACCAGTGTGCAGGAAAAAGATCAGTGGCGGTGGCCAGATCACGAAGGAACCTCGAGGGCAGCGGCAGAGGAGAGAAAAGAAGGAAGCAAGATGGCGTCGGAGGGAGGCCGGGCGACATGGGGACCGGATCAGGATGAATTCCTCAGAAGGTGTGTGGAGGAGTTAAAAAAGGAGGTCCTGGCCCCGATGTTGCTGGCAATCGGTGGGCTCATAGAAACACAAAAGGCCCAGGCGATAGAGCTCCGTGTGGTGAAGGAGAAGGTAACTGAAAACGAGGATGAGATCCTGGGCCTAGCGGTCAAAATGGAGACGCACGAGGCGCTACATAAGAAGTGCATCGAAAGAATTGAAGTCCTGGAAAATAGATCAAGGAGAAAGAACCTCCGGATCCTGGGTCTCCCTGAGGGAGTGGAGGGAGCTGACGGCGGGGCTTACGTGAGCACGATGCTACATTCGCTAATGGGAGCTGAGGCCCCCTCGGGCCCCTTGGAGGTGGAAGGGGCTCACTGGGTCCCTGCGAGGAGACCAAAGGCTGGAGAACCACCAAGGGCAATGGTCGTGAGATTTCACCGCTTCAATGACAGAGAGGTTGTTTTGAGCTGGGCCAAGAAGGTACGGAATAGCAGATGGGAGAATGCGGTGATACGAGTGTATCAGGACTGGAGCGCGGAGGTGGCGAGAAGGAGAGCGAGTTTCAATCGAGCCAAGGAGGTGCTGCATAAGAAGAAAGTAAAGTTCGGGATGCTGCAGCCGGCGCGATTATGGGTCACGTACCACGATAGACACTATTATTTTGAAACGTCGGAAGAAGCATGGACCTTAATCCAAAAAGAGAAACTGGACCAGAACTGAGGGACTGATGTTGGGGGGGAAACGACAATGTTGATGTATAGAAATGTAAATTGGGGAAAGGGAGGTTCACTGTATCGGGACGGTCTTTGACGGGGGGGGGGGGGCGGGACACTGAGAAATGTGGGGGAAAAAAGGGACATAGGTGGAGGATGGGGAATGGGAACGGGGCTGTAGGGGGAGCTGCGCCATAGGGGGCAGGACGGTTCTAGGAAAGCGCGGGTCTTTTCCCACGCTAGAGAGATGATGGCGGGAAGACAGGCGCAAGGAAGATGGGAGTTCCACACACGGGGGGGTCAAGGAAAGAGCGGGAGAAGCCGGGGTCAGTTGAAGTCAGCTGACTTTCGGAAGCAGTATGGGGGGAGTAACCATGCTAGATGGAGATCCAGCGGGGGGGGGGGGGGGAGAGAAGATAACTGGGTTGCTGCTGCTGGGATCGAGAGGGAGCTGGTAAGAGAATAGGTGGTCGGGGCGGGAATGCGCCGCCTGGGGGGTGGGTGGGTGCGCGGGACCTGGACGTGGGACTGGCCCAGAGTGGGTGATGGCTAGTCAACGGGGGGGGGGGGGGGGGGGGGGGGGGGGGGGGGGGGGCAGCCCCCCAATCCGGCTGATCACGTGGAACGTGAGAGGCCTAAGTGGACCGATTAAGAGGGCCCGAGTGTTTGCGAACTTAAAAGGACTGAAGGCAGACGTGACCATGCTTCAGGAGACGCATCTGAAGGTGGCGGATCAGGTTAGGTTAAGGAAAGGATGGGTGGGACAGGTGTTCCACTCAGGGTTGGACGCAAAGAATAGAGGGGTGGCTATATTGGTGGGGAAACGGGTGTCGTTCGAGGCTAGGAATATAGTAGTGGACAACGGTGGCAGATATGTGATGGTGAGTGGCAGACTGCAGAGAATGGAGGTTGTGCTGGTAAATGTATATGCCCCGAACTGGGACGATGCGGGATTTATGAAGCGGATGCTGGGACATATCCCGGACCTGGAGGTAGGAAACTTGGTAATGGGGGGGGGGGGGATTTCAATACCGTGCTGGACCCAGTGTTAGATAGATCTAGATCCAGGACCGGAAGAAGGCTGGCAGCGGCCAAGGTGCTTAGGGGATTTATGGACCAAATGGGGGGAGTGGATCCATGGAGATTTGCTAGGCCGCTGGCCAAAGAGTTCTCCTTTTTCTCCCATATCCATAAGGTATACTCCCGGATAGATTTCTTTGTTTTGGGTAGGTCACTGATTTCGAGGGTGCAAGGAACGGAGTACTCGGCCATAGCTGTTTCAGACCATGCCCCGCACTGGGTGGATCTGGAACTAGGAGAGGAGAGGGAACAGCGCCCACTCTGGCGACTGGATGTGGGATTATTGGCGGATGAGGGAGTCTGTGGAAGGGTGCAGGGATGTATCGAAAGGTACCTGGAGGCCAATGATGATGGGGAGGTCCAAGTGGGGGTAGTATGGGAAGCGCTGAAGGCGGTGGTGAGGGCAGAGTTGATCTCCATCAGGGCTTACAAGGGGAAAACAGAGGCCAAAGAGAGGGAGAGATTACTGGGGGAGATTTTGAGTGTGGATAAAAGATATGCGGAGGCCCCGGACGAAGGACTATATAGGGAGAGGCGAAGACTCCAGACGGAGTTTGACCTGCTGACCACAGAAAAGGCAGAGGCACAGTGTAGGAAGGCACAGGGGATGAGATAAGAGTATGGGGAAAAGACGAGTCGGCTGCTGGCCCACCAGCTTCGCAAGAGGACAGCGGCGAGGGAAATAGGGGGAATTAGGGATGAAACGGGAACTACGGTGCGGAGTGTAGGGAAGGTAAATGAGGTGTTTAAGACCTTTTATGAGAGGTTATATAGGTCCCAACCCCCGGAGGGAAAAGAGGGGATGCAGCAGTTTCTGGACCAATTAAGGTTCCCAAAGGTGGAGGAGCAGGAGGTGGCAGGCCTGGGGGGCGCCAATTGGGGTGGACGAGGTGACTAAAGGGCTGGGGAACATGCAGGCAGGGAAGGCCCCGGGACCAGGCGGGTTCTCGGTGGAATTTTATAGGAAATATGTGGACTTGCTGGCCCCGCTGCTGGCAAGAACCTTTAACGAGGCCAGGGAAGGGGGGGCTCTACCGCCGACAATGTCGGAGGCGACGATATAACTAATCCTGAAGCGAGATAAAGATCCGCTGCAATGCGGGTCTTATAGGCCTATCTCGCTCCTGAATGTGGACGCCAAGTTGCTGGCAAAAGTGCTGACAATGAGGATAGAGGATTGTGTCCCGGGGGTGGTGCACGAAGACCAGACAGGGTTTGTAAAGGGGAGACAATTGAATGTCAACGTGCGACGGCTATTGGGGGTGATAATGATGCCTCCAGCAGAGGGGGAGGCAGAGATAGTGGCAGCAATGGATGCAGAGAAGGCATTTGATAGGGTAGAGTGGGAGCACTTATAGGAGGTGCTGAGGAGGTTTGGGTTCGGGGAGGGGTTTGTCAGCTGGGTTCAACTCCTCTATGGGGCCCCAGTGGCAAGTGTAGTCACAAATCGGCAAAGATCGGAGTATTTTCGTTTACATAGAGGAACAAGGCAGGGGTGCCCTCTGTCCCCATTACTGTTCGCGTTGGCAATTGAACCACTGGCCATAGTGCTGAGAGACTCTAGGAAAAGGAGGGGGGTGGTTAGAGGGGGAGAGGAACACCGAGTGTCACTCTACGCAGATGACCTACTGCTGTATGTGGCGGATCCAGTGGGGTGGATGACAGAGGTTATGCAGATATTGAGGGAGTTTGAAGACTTTTCGGAATATAGGCTTAACATGGGAAAGTGTGAGCTTTTCGTAATACACCCTGGGGACCAGAGTAGAGGGATAGATGGCCTGCCGCTAAGGAGGGCGGAAAGAAACTTCCGATACCTGGGGATTCAGATAGCCAGGAGCTGGGGAACTTTACACAAACTCAATCTGACTCGGCTGGTGGAGCAGATGGAAGAGGATTTCAAAAGGTGGGATATGTTGCCGCTGTCACTGGCGGGCAGAGTGCAGGCGATTAAGATGATGGTCCTCCCGAGGTTTCTATTTGTGTTTCAATGTCTCCCCATCTTGATCACTAAGGCCTTTTTTAAGAAAATAGATAGGAGCATTATGAGCTTCGTGTGGGCAGGGAAGGCCCCGAGGATAAGGAGGGGGTTCCTGCAGCGTAGCAGGGACAGAGGGGGACTGACGTTGCCGAATTTAGGCGACTATTACTGGGCCGCCAATGTGGCGATGATCCGCAAGTGGATGACAGAGGGAGAGGGGGAGGCGTGGAAGAGGCTGGAGATGGCGTCCTGTAAAGGAATGAGCTTAAAAGCGCTGGTGACGGCACCGCTACCGCTCTCCCCGAAAAGGTTTACCATGAACCCAGTGGTGGCGGCAACATTAAGTATCTGGGGACAATGGAGGCGACAGAAGGGTGTGTTGGGAGCCTCGGTGTGGTCCCCGATCAGGGACAACCATAGGTTTGCCCCAGGAAGGTTGGACAGAGGGTTCCAGAGCTGGCACCGGGCAGGAATTAGGAGAGTGGGAGACTTATTTATAGATGGCACGTTTGCGAGCTTGGGAGCGCTAGAGGAAAAGTATGAGCTGCCTCCGGGGAATATCTTTAGGTATATGCAGGTGAGGGCGTTCACGAGACAACAGGTGAGGGAATTTCCACTGCTCCCGACACAGGGGATCCAGGATAGAGTGCTTTCGGGGGTGTGGGTCGGGGAGGGCAAAGTGTCCGAAATATACCGGGAGATGAGAGAAGAGGGGGAGGAGCTGGTAGAAGAGCTGAAAGGAAAATGGGAAGAAGAGCTCGGGGAGGCGATTGAGGAGGGCTTGTGGGCTGATGCCCTAAGTAGGGCAAATTCCTCTTCCTCGTGTGCCAGGCTGATCCAATTTAAGGTGCTACATAGAGCACATATAACGGGAGCGAGGTTGAGCAGGTTCTTCGGAGTGGAGGACAGGTGCAGGAGGAGCCCGGCGAACCACACACATATGTTTTGGTCGTGTCCAGCACTGGAGGAGTATTGGAGGGGAGTGGCAAGAGTGATCTCGAAGGTGGTGAAGGTCCGGATCAAGCCAGGCTGGGGATTAGCTATATTTGGGGTAGCGGATGAGCCGGGAGTGCAGGAGGCGAAAGAGGCCGATATTGTGGCCTTTGCGTCCCTGGTAGCCCGGCGAAGGATTTTACTCATGTGGAAGAAAGCGAAACCCCCCGGCGTGGAGGCCTGGATAAATGATATGGCAGGGTTCAGAAAATGGAACGGATGAAGTTTGTGCGGAGAGGATCGGCTCAGGGGTTCTCCAGGGTCCTTGACTATGTAGCGGAACGTTAGGGGAAAATAGATAGCCAGCAGCATCAGCCCAGAAAGAGAGGGGGGGGGGGGGGGGCAACTTGTTTTTGTTCTAGTTGGGGGGGGGGGGGGGGGGGGGAGAGCACCATTTCTTGTTACTTTGTTCGTTCACTACTTTACTTAATGTTATCTATTAGTTATTGTGTTACCGTTTTTGTTGATTTGTAAGGGGGAAAAATTGTGTTTTGAAAACTTTAATAAAATATATTTAAAAAAAAGAAAATGCATCTATTTTGGACAAGGGTGAGATTGGCTACAATGTTTTTAAAAAAAAATATTTTTATTCTCCGTTTTCACATTTTCTCCCAAAATTACACCGAACAATAAACAATAATCAGTAACGAATGTAACGTCAATCCCCATATCAATAACAACGATCCCATCCTCCCACCAAACCTCAAACATTAGCCCACATGTTAACATAAACAAATGACAAAAAGGAATCAGGAATCGCCCATAGTCACCATTCACACATACAGTCCCTCTCCCCACAACCCTCCCAGCCCCACCACCCCTAATGTTCGATGTGATCCAATTCTCGAAAGTGCATAATGAATAACGCCCATGAATTGTAGAACCCCCTCCATTCTTCCCCGCAGTTCAAATTTAACCTTTTCAAGCGTCAAGAATTCCAGCAGGCCCCCCCCCCGCCACGCCAGGTCACAGGGTGGAGAAATTGATCTCCATCCTAACAGGATCCGCCTTCGAGCGATCAACGAGGTGAAGGCTACAACATCTGCCTCTGCGCCCGTTTCCAACCCCAGCTGATCTAACACCCCGAATATGGCCTCCCGAGGGCCAGGGTCCAGTTTCACGTGCATCACTTTCGAGATTACCCTAAACACCCCCTTCCAACAATCCTCAATCTTTGGACAGGACCAAAACATATGAACGTGGTTTGCGGCCCCCCCCCCGCCGCAACGTTCACACACATCTTCTACCCCCTCAAAGAGACGGCTCATCCTCGCCCTTGTAAGATGCGTTCTATACACCACTTTCAGCTGTATCAGCCCCAACCTCGCACACGAGGTGGAGGCATTCACCCTCCGACTGCAATATGTTTGAATAACATGTCAACGCTTAACAAACCAAGACTGACCACTTGGTTGGTGTAGGACCGATGTTGACAGCTCAAGTTCACAATATCAGCCCAGGGATTACAAAGGTGGCACCATGAAGTTTTTGGCTCTCCTGTAGTAAATCAATAATATTTTAAAGACTACATTTTTCATTTTATGCATTAGATCTATAAAAAGAAATACCAAAATTGGAAAAATATTACAGCAAAATATTCTATTTGTAGAGAGGCATCCTCAGGGAATTTCCAAAGTACATCATCAGAACTTAGTTAGAGACTGCCATCCCAACTAGAATCATAGAATTTACAGTGAAGGAGGCCATTCAGCCCAACGAGTCTGCACCGGCCCTTGGAAAGAGCACCCGACTTAAGCCTCCACCCTATCCCCGTAACCCAGTAACCCTAACCCCCACCTAACCTTTTTGGTAACTAAGGGCAATTTATCATGGCCAATCTACCTAACATGCACACATCTTTGGGTTGTGGGAGGAAACCAGAGCACTTGGAGGAAACCCCGCAGACACAGGGAGAACGTGCAGACTCCGCACAGACAGTGACCCAAGCCGGGAATCGAACCTGGGACCCTGGAGCTCTGAAGCAACTGTGCTAACCGTTGTACTACCTTGCTGTCCTTGGCCAAAAATTAAGAATTTTTTGCCAAGGAGCAGACAAAGCTGTTTAAGTCCGCTTAGAACTGTTGCACTACTTCTTGTCTGCCACTTGATGGTTTTGTGTGCCATATCTATTTGATAGCATTGATGAGCTCCATGAATGCCTTTGTGAATCATGAAACCATAAGTTTATGTAACCATGGACGACAATTTCTCCTCCCTTTCCCACACTGTAAGAAACACTTGTCTTTGACTCTGGATTGGAATTTGCACCACCTTCAGACAAATAAAATGTAATCAGTCCACTACAGCCTCACAATCTCGTACCGTGGAGAAATCTACAGTACATACAACTTAAGAACTATATTGATGTGGAAAATGAAAGGAAATAGAAAAGTAGCTTTGGAAGAACTTCAGCATTTCTACATATTTTAAAATGTTGGTGACAAACATAAAATTTAAATTTTTTATGTGGGAATCAAATTAATGATCAAAATACTTATTGATCTTAGATAATTTGAATTTCTTTTCTCCTCACCACGATCATGATGTACTTCAATCCCCTCTGGTGAAACTCTTTCACCATCTGTTCATAGTCTCCAAAGTTCTGTAAGTTGTAAGTGAAGTCCTTTTTCTGGTCCATGTAATCTAGGTCATTCCACTGCACATCCTACAGAAGGGAAAATCATTAACAAAAATAAAATTCTGTATCCTGCTGGTGATCAATCATGCAGATTTTGCAACATCCATATATTTAAATTTAATTTTTTTGTATTGCACCATCTATTCTTGGGTGTTCAGTCTATATATACACAATTTAAAAGCATCACCAAAGAGAAGGAATTGGTAGATGTTGAGTCTGGAGAAGGGTGTGTAGATAGCCTGGGTCACATCGAGATCCAAAAAGACGAGGTGTCGGGCGTCTTAAAAAATATTAAGGTAGATAAGTCCCCAGGGCCTGATGGGATCTACCCCAGAATACTGAAGGAGGCTGGAGAGGAAATTGCTGAGGCCTTGACAGAAATCTTTGGATCCTCACTGTCTTCAGGTGATGTCCCGGAGGACTGGAGAATAGCCAATGTTGTTCCTCTGTTTAAGAAGGGTAGTAAGGATAATCCAGGGAACTACAGGCCGGTGAGCCTTACTTCAGTGGTAGGGAAATTACTGGAGAGATTTCTTCGAGACAGGATCTACTCCCATTTGGAAACAAATGGACGTATTAGTGAGAGGCAGCATGGTTTTGTGAAGGGGAGGTTGTGTCTCACTAACTTGATAGAGTTTTTCGAGGAGGTCACAAAGATGATTGATGCAGGTAGGGCAGTGGATGTTGTCTATATGGACTTCAGTAAGGCCTTTGACAAGGTCCCTCATGGTAGACTAGTACAAAAGGTGAAGTCACACAGGATCAGGGGTGAGCTGGCAAGGTGGATACAGAACTAGCTAGGTCATAGAAGGCAGAGAGTAGCAATGGAAGGATGCTTTTCTAATTGAAGGGCTGTGACCAGTGGTGTTCCGCAGGGATCAGTGCTGGGACCTTTGCTGTTTGTAGTATATATAAATGATTTGGAGGAAAATGTAACTGGTCTGATTAATAAGTTTGCAGACGACACAAAGGTTTAGTGGAATTGCGGATAGCGATGAGGACTGTCAGAGGATACAGCAGGATTTAGATTGTTTGGAGACTTGGGCGGAGAGGTGGCAGATGGAGTTTAATCCGGACAAAAGTGAGGAAATGCATTTTGGAAGGTCTATTGCAGGTAGGGAATATACAGTGAATGGTAGAACCCTCAAGAGTATTGAAAGTCAGGGAGATCTAGGTGTACAGGTCCACAGGTCACTGAAAGGGGCAACACAAGTGGAGAAGGTAGTCAAGAAGGCATACGGCATGCTAGCCTTCATTGACCGGGGCATTGAGTATAAGAATTGGCAAGTCATGTTGCAGCTGTATAGAACCTTAGTTAGGCCACACTTGGAGTATAGTGTTCAATTCTGGTCGCCACACTACCAGAAGGATGTAGAGGCTTTAGAGAGGGTGCAGAAGAGATTTACCAGAATGTTACCTGGTATGGAGGGCATTAGCTATGAGGAGCGGTTGCATAAACTCGGTTTGTTCTCACTGGAACGACGGAGGTTGAGGTGCGACCTGATAGAGGTCTACAATATTATGAGGGGCATAGACAGAGTGGATAGTCAGAGGCTTTTCCCCAGGGTTGAGGGGTCAATTACTAGGGGGCATCGGTTTAAGGTGAGAGGGGCAAGGTTTAGAGTAGATGTACGAGGCAAGTTTTTTTACACAGAGGGTAGTGGGTGCCTGGAACTCGCTACCGGAGGAGGTGGTAGAAGCAGGGACGATAGTGACATTTAAGGGGCATCTTGACAAATACATGAATAGATGGGAATAGAGGGATACGGACCCAGGAAGTGTAGAAGATTGTAGTTTAGTCGGGCAGTATGGTCGGCACGGGCTTGGGGGCCGAAGGGCCTGTTCCTGTGCTGTACATTTCTTTGTTTGTTTGTTAGCTCTCTTACAAGAAAATGAGAATTATCTTTGCAGCTCTTAACCCATTTTTTTCTACCTAAAGCAGAGGTAATAGTGATATTTTTCCTCAATAAGATGTGCACAAAGATGTGCACGTTAGGTGGATTGGCCATGTTAGTATCCAAAAGGTTAGGTGGGGTTACTGGGTTACGGGGATAAGGTGAGGGCATGGGACTAGGTGGGGTGCTCTTTCCAAGTGTCGGTGCAGACTCAATGGGCCGAATGGCCTCCTTCTGCACTGTAGGGATTCTATGAACTTGTGCAGACTCATTTTTGTTATGGACAAAAACTGCTGGATATCTGCACCAATCTATCTCCACATGCAAGTTTCCAAATTGAAATACTAAAAGATCCACACAGTTAAGAGAATTATTGCCTGCTAGCAAATATTGTCTACATAGCAACACTATTTATTTTTAATTTGCTCATAGGATGTGGGCATCATTGACTAGGCCAGCACTTATTGCCTATTTCTAATTGCCTTTGAGAAGGTGATGGTAAGCCGCATTCCATGTGCTGTATAGGTACACCCACTGTGTTGTTTGGAAGGGATTTTGACCCAGAGATACCGAAGGAACGGCGATACAGTTCCAAGTCAGGATGGTGACATGGAAGGGAACCTGCAGGCGGTGGCGTTCCCATGTGTCTACAGTCCTTGGTGGTAGAGGTTGTGGGTTTTGAAGGAGGCGTAGCGAGTTGTTGCATCTTGAGATGATATACAGCTACCACTTGTGTGTCAGTAGTGGAAATAGTGAATGTTTAAGGTGGTGGATAGGTGTCAATCAAGCAGGCTCCTTTTGTCCTTGATGGTGTCGGTGAGTGTTTTGGAGCTGCATTCATCAGGGATTTGGGGGGGGGGGGGCGCTGGAGCATGCGAGTTCTTTGTCTCAATCTGTGCCCATTCCCCACTCAATTGACAGTCCAGTACAGGGGCTCAACTATCAGACTATCAGGAAGGGGTCCAGGCTCCGTCCCTAGGTGCAGCCTCAGAGAGAGATAGACTGAGTGGGAAAGCGGAGAGAGAAAGACAGAGTAAGAAAGCAGAGAGATAGAGAGAGACAGTATGGGAAAGTAAAGCAAGCAAAAAAGTTGAGCTGAGTTTTAGGAGGTAGTGTGTAAGACAGAGAAGTGTTGTTACTTGGGGCTTGTTTGGGCGATTTAGGGTTATCCAATTTGAATTTATACAGTATTTCTGTTACATTCAGTGATTTCTTTTATTTTGCAAGTTAACCCAGTTAGGAATGCACAGTGCTTCACAGGTGCGGTACAGTATTTCAATTCATACATTGCTTTTTCCAGGCAAGAAACGTCAGAGGAAATTCAGTCCTGCTTTAACATCGATTCCTATGGGATCCCATAATTCACCTAAAAGTTTTTTTCCTCACCGCTGTGATTTTCAGGAACACATCCACAACTTTAAGTGAGGACCTATTGTATGTAGATTTTAGTTTCTTTGTTACAGCAAAAAGGAATGAGAGATAGAAATAGAGTGGGAAAGGAGATCACCATGCAGAGACACAAATGTTGTTCTTCAGTAATTACTGTTGATTGCTGGGAAATTAAGTTATTGGGCTCTAAATGGATCATAACATACTATATAATTCTACAAACAAGCTCAATTATTGAAGATTTTATTACAAAAGAAAGTATTTTTTGATATGTTGCTAAAGGCCAGTGCTTAGGACTTCCGGGTGCGGCTATGCAGAGCTAGGTCGCATATTCGGCAGCTCCTGCTTGGAACGGACTTTTGGGCTCTTTTACAGGGCCCCCACGGCATTTGTTTGACATTTCCCGGTGTGGGAAGAAGGCTGCAATATTCCCCCGACAGTGTCCCCCAGGAAGGGTATGTCTCTTGGTTGCCAGACACACGCAGAAACAGTAAAAGATTTGGCTGCAACTGCAGGATAAACAGGGCCTCTTCCAGCATGCAGGCGGGGGAAGGGCAAGCTTAAAGCTGCAAGCTGACCTGAGGGCCTGTATCAAAAGTGAATTCTAGCAGCAGAGGGAACAACTGTGAAAAGACCTCATCAAGGCCACTGAAGGGACTTCCGGTTGCGGTGATGCCTAGCTAGCCGCACGCTTCGGCGGCTCCAGCTCCGACGGACCTTCGGGCTCTTTTAAGAGCCCCAACGGGGAATTTTTCGACGACGCAACCCGGTGTGGGGCGTGTGAGAAGGGAGTCCCCCCCAAACGAAGGAGGAAAAAAAACGGCGGCGGCGGCGCGAGGAATCGTCGACCAAAGGGTCAGAAAGAGAGAAGTACAAGATGGCGGCGGAGAAAGCGCAGGCGACATGGGGGCCTGAGCATGAAATTGTGAGACGGTGCGTGGAGCTGCTGAAGAGGGAGGTGCTGACCCCGTTGCTACAGGCAATTGAGGGGCTCAAGGAGACATTAAAGACCCAGGACACAGAGCTCCGTGTGGTGGAGCAGAAGGTGACAGATATTGAGGACGAGATCCTGGGCCTGGCGGTTAAGACACAGACGCACGAGGCACTTCATAAAAAGTGTACTGAAAGGATCGAAGCCCTAGAAAATGGAGCGCGAAGGAAGAACCTTCGGATACTGGGTCTCCCTGAGGGTGTGGAAGGAGTGGACTGTGGAGCGTACGCAAGTACGATGCTGAGCTCACTGATGGGTGCTGAGGCCCCTACGGGCCCCTTGGAGGTGGAGTGGGCAAATCGGATTCCGGCGAGAAGACCAAAAGCGGGAGAACCACCCAGGGCGATAATCGTGCGATTTTACCGCCTTGAGGATAGAGAAGAGGTCCTGAGATGGACTAAAAAGGTGCGGAGTAGCAGATGGGAGAATGCAGTGGTACGGGTATACCAGGATTGGAGTGCGGAGGTGGCGAGAAGGAGGGCGAGCTTCAACCGAGCCAAAGAGGTGTTGCATAAAAGGAAGGTGAAGTTCGGGATGCTGCAGCCGGCAAGACTATGGGTCACGTATCAGGAGAGACACCATTATTTCGAGACGGCGGAGGAAGCATGGACCTTCATCAAAGAAGAGAAATTGGATCGGAACTGAGGGACTGATGCTGCAGGAAATGTTATTGTTAATGTTACGGTGGAAGTTAATTGAGAAGTAAACAGGGAAGGGGGGAGACATTGGGGAAATGTGGGCGCCGGTGAGGGGGGAAAGACGGGACATAGTTGGAGAATGGGGAAGGGGAGGGGGAGGGGAAAGGGAGCTGCGCCATAAGAGGCGGGTCAGGTAAAGGGATGTTCCCGCACCAGAAAGAATAAGGCGGGAAGACAGGCGCAAGGCGGATGGGAGTTCCCCACATGGGGGGGGGGTCGAGGAGTGAGCAGGAGTAGCCGGGGTCAGTTGAAGTCAGCTGACTTACGGAAGTATTATGGGGGGAGCAATCATGCTAGAAAGAGATCTAGCGGGGAGGGGGGGAGGGAGGGGGAGGGGGGACAACTGGGTTGCTGCTGCGGAAATCCAAAAGGAAATGGCTAAAGAGTGGGTGGGCGGGGATGGTGTGCGACGCTGGGGGAGCGAGCGGGAGCGCGGAGGCGGGATATGGGACTGGCCTAGAGAAGGTAATGGCTAGTCGACACGGGAGGGGGGCAGGTAGCCCCCTAGTGAGGCTGATCATGTGGAACGTGAGAGTCCTGAACGGACCGATAAAAAGGGCCCGAGTGCTCGCGCATTTGAAAGGACTAAGGGCAGACGTGGTTATGCTCCAAGAGACGCACCTAAAGGTGGCGGACCAAGTTAGGCTAAGGAAAGGATGGGTGGGACAGGTGTTCCACTCAGGACTGGACGCAAAGAATAGAGGGGTGGCCATTTTGGTGGGGAAACAGGTCGCATTTGAAGCAAAGAACATCGTAGCAGATAGCGGAGGTAGATATGTAATGGTGAGTGGCAGGCTGGAGGGAATGGAGGTCGTGTTGGTTAACGTGTATGCCCCAAACTGGGACGATGCGGGATTTATGAGACGGATGCTGGGGCGTATACCGGACCTGGAGGTAGGAAACTTGATTTTAGGAGGGGACTTTAATACGGTGCTGGACCCGGGGCTAGATAGATCCAGCTCAAGGACCGGAAGAAGGCCGGCAGCGGCCAAGGTACTTAAGGGGTTTATGGACCAAATGGGGGGAGTGGATCCATGGCGATTTCTTAGACCTAGGGCTAGGGAGTTTTCCTTCTTCTCCCATGCCCATAAAGTGTACTCCCGGATAGATTTTTTTGTTTTGGGAAGGTCGTTGATCTCTAGGGTGGAAGAAGCTGAGTACTCAGCCATAGCGGTTTCGGATCATGCCCCACATTGGGTGGACCTGGAATTAGGAGAGGAAAGGGAGCAGAGAACACTCTGGCGATTAGATGTGGGACTGATGGCGGATGAGGGAGTGTGTGCAAGAGTGCGGGGGTGTATTGAGAGATATCTGGAGGTCAATGACGACGGCGAGGTCCCTGTGGGAGTGGTATGGGAAGCACTAAAAGCGGTGGTCAGAGGAGAGCTGATCTCCATTGGGGCCCACAAAAGGAAAACAGAGGCCAAGGAAAGGGAAAGGTTACTGGGGGAGATTTTAAGGGTGGATAGGGAATTTGCAGAGACCCCGGAGGAGGAATTGTACAGGGAGAGGAGACGACTCCAGACGGAATTTGACCTTCTGACCACCAGAAAGGCGGAGGTACTGTGGAGGAAGGCACAGGGGAGGAGGTATGAATATGGGGAAAAGGCGAGTCGCCTGTTGGCTCATCAATTGCGAAAGAGGGCAGCAGCGAGGGAGATAGGAGGAATTAGAGACGAAAGGGGAGACACGGTGCGAAGGGCAGGAAAGATAAATGAGGTGTTTAAGACCTTCTATGAGGAACTGTATAGGTCTCAACCCCCAGAGGGAGAGGAGGGAATGCGGCAGTTCCTGGACCAATTGAGGTTCCCGAAAGTGGAGGAGCGGGGGGTGGTAGGCCTGGGGGCACCGATTGGGGTGGACGAGGTTATTAAGGGACTGGGAAGCATGCAAACAGGGAAGGCCCCAGGACCAGACGGGTTCCCGGTGGAGTATTACAGAAAATATGTGGACTTGTTGGCCCCGTTGATGGTGAGGACGTTCAATGAGGCCAGGAAAGGGGGGACTCTACCCCCGACGATGTCGGAGGCGACGATATCGTTAATTTTGAAGAGGGATAAAGATCCGTTGCAGTGTGGGTCCTATAGACCCATTTCATTGTTGAACGTGGACGCCAAATTGTTGGCAAAGGTACTGGCATCGAGGATAGAGGACTGTGTCCCGGGGGTGGTGCACGAAGACCAGACAGGGTTCGTAAAAGGGAGACAACTGAATGTTAACGTGCGACGACTATTAGGGGTGATAATGATGCCCCCAGTGGAGGGGGAGGCAGAGATAGTGGCGGCAATGGACGCAGAGAAGGCATTTGATAGGGTGGAGTGGGAGTATTTATGGGAAGTGTTAAGGAGGTTTGGGTTTGGGAACGGGTTTATTAGCTGGGTTAGACTTCTTTATGGGGCTCCAACGGCAAGCGTAGTTACAGGTCGACATAGATCGGAGTATTTCCGACTATATAGGGGAACAAGACAGGGATGCCCGCTGTCTCCATTGTTGTTCGCGTTGGCAATTGAACCTCTGGCCATGGCGTTGAGAGACTCCAGGAAATGGAGAGGGGTGATGAGAGGGGGAGAAGAACACCGAGTCTCGTTATATGCGGATGACCTATTGTTATACGTGTCGGACCCAGCGGGGGGAATGATAGAGGTTATGCGAATTTTGAGGGGGTTCGGGGATTTCTCGGGGTATAGGCTAAACATGGGGATGAGTGAATTATTTGTGATACATCCAGGGGACCAGAGTAGAGAGATAGAAGGCTTGCCTCTAAGGAAAGTGGAAAGAAACTTCCGATACCTGGGGATTCAGATCGCTAGGAGCTGGGGAACCTTGCACAGACTTAATCTGACACGGTTGGTAGAACAAATGGAGGAGGACTTCAAGAGGTGGGACATGCAGCCTCTATCGCTGGCGGGCAGGGTGCAAGCAATTAAGATGATGGTCCTCCCGAGGTTCTTATTTGTATTTCAATGTCTCCCTATACTAATCACTAAGACCTTTGTTAATAAAATAGACAGGAGCATCACGAGCTTCGTGTGGGCAGGGAAAGTTCCGAGAGTAAGGAGGGGGTTCCTTCAGCGTAGTAGGGACAGAGGAGGATTGGCACTACCGAACTTGGGCGATTACTATTGGGCCGCCAATGTGGCAATGATACGTAAATGGATGATGGAGGGTGAGGGAGCGGCGTGGGAAAGACTGGAGAGAAAGTCCTGTAAAGGGACGAGTTTAGAGGCGCTGGTGACGGCGCCACTACCGATCTCACCTAAAAAGTTTACCACAAACCCGGTGGTGGCGGCAACATTGAATATCTGGGGACAGTGGAGGCGACAGAGAGGGGTGCGGGGAGCCCTGGTGGGGTCCCCAATCAGGAACAACCATAGGTTCGTCCCAGGAAGAATGGATGGAGGATTTCAGAGCTGGTTCCAGTTGGGAATTAGGAGGGTGGGAGATTTATTTATAGATGGGACTTTTGCGAGCTTGGGAGCATTGGAGGAAAAGTATAAGTTGCCCCGGGGAAATTTCTTGAGATATATGCAGGTGAGGGCATTTACTAGACAACAGGTGAGGGAATTTCCGTTGCTCCCGACACAGGGGATACAGGACAGGGTGCTTTCAGGGGTGTGGGTCGGAGAGGGCAAGGTGTCAGAGATTTACCGAGAGATGAGGGAAGAGGGGGAGGAGTCGGTGGGCGAACTAAAAGGAAAGTGGGAAGAAGAACTAGGGGAGGAGATAGAGGAGGGTATGTGGGCTGATGCCCTAAGCAGGGTAAATTCCTCTTCCTCATGCGCCAGGCTTAGCCTGATTCAATTTAAGGTGCTACATAGAGCACACATAACGGGAGCAAGATTGAGCAGGTTCTTTGGAGTGGAGGACAAATGTGGGAGGTGTGGCGGGAGCCCGGCAAACCACGCACATATGTTTTGGGCATGCCCGGCACTGGAAGGGTATTGGAAGGGAGTGACGGGAGTGATTTTGCGGGTGGTGAAGGCCCGGGTCAAACCAGGCTGGGGGTTAGCTCTATTTGGAGTTGCGGAAGAGCCGGGAGTGCAGGAGGCGAAAGAGGCCGACGTTGTGGCCTTTGCGTCCTTAGTAGCCCGGCGCAGGATCCTACTCATGTGGAAGGAGGCGAAACCCCCCGGACTGGAGGCCTGGGTAAATGATATGGCGGGGTTCATTAAACTGGAGCAGATAAAGTTTGCCCTGAGAGGATCGGCTCAAGGGTTCACCAGGCGGTGGCAGCCATTTCTCGACTACCTAGGGGAACGTTAGAGGGAAGACAGATGACCAGCAGCAGCAACCCAGGGGGAGGGGGGGGATTTAGTTTAGGTCAAAGATAAAGGGGTTTTGTTACTTGTGTATTGTTTAAAATTTCTGTATTGTTATTGTTGCGTTTGCTTTGTAAGAGGGGAAAAATTGTTGTTTGGGAAAAAATTTTCAATAAAACATTTATAAAAAAAAAAAGGCCAGTGCTTAGGTCCGATAGCAGTTCCATGGAATACCCTTTATGAGGTCAGTTTATTTTAGAAACAAGATTTTCTTTCAAAATGAAATGACCTTTTACCTTTCCCTCACCTGTGGCATGTTGGCTTTGGTCATGTTCTCCACAACCTGCCGGGTGATGTTGGTGCTCCAGTAACCCCACCGACACAGATGGAATCCTAGACTCCAGTATGGAGGCATTATTGGATAACCTACACAATTAAAACATAGCACTGAGTATTGTACACAACCACAGACCATTTCTGAATCACCACATTAAAAATATCTATGCACCATAACAGATTAAAGTATTTAATTTTTATGTTGTGTGCGAATTCCTGCTGATTAATTGGCATAAGGACATAATAATTAGGAGCAAGAGAAGACCATACAGCCCATCAAGCCTACTCCACCAATCAATAAGATCATTGCTGATCTTGGGTTTCAACTCCACTTTCTCACACATTCCCCATGCCCATGATTCCCTGAAACGTCTGTCTTCCCAGCCTTAAACGCATTCAGTGATGGATAAGTAGCAAGTAGTGGTTTCAATCTTACCGATAACATCCATGTACTGTCTTATCACTGTTTTTGGGTCTGAACCCAAGAACACATAAAAATCAAGGATTCCCCCAATCATCCTCCAGGTTAGAGCAGGGGTTGGCTGAAGTAATATGTCTGGATAAAACATAATTGTGTTAATTTCCATAACAGCATATTCTTAAATATCAGTATCACATGGATAATATAAATAGGATTGTTTAACTTAGTGACCCATGGAAAAGTGCAAAAAAGTAACAGCCCTTGGATAAAGATAGTTTTTTCTACACATGGCAGAGGCCTGATCTGATGAAAGGTCATCAACCTAAAATGTCAAAAATGTTTCTATTTCCACAGGTGCCACCTGACATAGAACATAGAACATAGAACAATACAGCGCAGTACAGGCCCTTCGGCCCACGATGTTGCACCGAAACAAAAGCCATCCAACCTACACTATGCCATTATCATCCATATGTTTATCCAATAAACTTTTAAATGCCCTCAATGTTGGCGAGTTCACCACTGTAGCAGGTAGGGCATTCCACGGCCTCACTACTCTTTGCGTAAAGAACCTACCTCTGACCTCTGTCCTATATCTATTACCCCTCAGTTTAAAGTTATGTCCCCTCGTGCCAGCCATATCCATCCGCGGGAGAAGGCTCTCACTGTCCACCCTATCCAACCCCCTGATCATTTTGTATGCCTCTATTAAGTCTCCTCTTAACCTTCTTCTCTCCAACGAAAACAACCTCAAGTCCATCAGCCTTTCCTCATAAGATTTTCCCTCCATACCAGGCAACATCCTGGTAAATCTCCTCTGCACCCGCTCCAAAGCCTCCACGTCCTTCCTATAATGCGGTGACCAGAACTGTACGCAATACTCCAAATGCGGCCGTACCAGAGTTCTGTACAGCTGCAACATGACCTCCCGACTCCGGAACTCAATCCCTCTACCAATAAAGGCCAACACTCCATAGGCCTTCTTCACAACCCTATCAACCTGGGTGGCAACTTTCAGGGATCTATGTACATGGACACCTAGATCCCTCTGCTCATCCACACTTTCAAGAACTTTACCATTAGCCAAATATTCCGCATTCCTGTTATTCCTTCCAAAGTGAATCACCTCACACTTCTCTACATTAAACTCCATTTGCCACCTCTCGGCCCAGCTCTGCAGCTTATCTATATCCCTCTGTAATCTGCTACATCCTTCCACACTATCGACAACACCACCGACTTTAGTATCGTCTGCAAATTTACTCACCCACCCTTCTGCGCCTTCCTCTAGGTCATTGATAAAAATGACAAACAGCAACGGCCCCAGAACAGATCCTTGTGGTACTCCACTTGTGACTGTACTCCATTCTGAACATTTCCCATCAACCACCACCCTCTGTCTTCTTTCAGCTAGCCAATTTCTGATCCACATCTCTAAATCACCCTCAATCCCCAGCCTCCGTATTTTTTGCAATAGCCTACCGTGGGGAACCTTATCAAACGCTTTGCTGAAATCCATATACACCACATCAACTGCTCTACCCTCGTCTACCTGTTCAGTCACCTTCTCAAAGAACTCAATAAGGTTTGTGAGGCATGACCTACCCTTCACAAAGCCATGCTGACTATCCCTGATCATATTATTCCTATCTAGATGATTATAAATCTTGTCTCTTACAATCCCCTCCAAGACTTTACCCACTACAGACGTGAGGCTCACCGGCCTATAGTTGCCGGGGTTGTCTCTGCTCCCCTTTTTGAACAAAGGGACCACATTTGCTGTCCTCCAGTCCTCTGGCACTATTCCTGTAGCCAATGATGACATAAAAATCAAAGCCAAAGGTCCAGCAATCTCTTCCCTGGCCTCCCATAGAATCCTAGGATAAATCCCATCAGGTCCCGGGGACTTATCTATTTTCAGCCTGTCCAGAATTGCCAACACCTCTTCCCTACGTACCTCAATGCCATCTATTCTATTAGCCTGGGGCTCAGCATTCTCCTCCACAACATTATCTTTTTCCTGAGTGAATACTGACGAAAAATATTCATTTAGTATCTCGCCTATCTCTTCAGACTCCACACACAATTTCCCATCCCTTATCTTGACTGGTCCTACTCTTTCCCTAGTCATTCGCTTATTCCTGACATACCTATAGAAAGCTTTTGGGTTTTCCTTGATCCTTCCTGCCAAATACTTCTCATGTCCCCTCCTTGCTCGTCTTAGCTCTCTCTTTAGATCCTTCCTCGCTACCTTGTAACTATCCATCGCCCCAACCAAAACTTCACACTTCATCTTCACATAGGCCTCCTTCTTCCTCTTAACAAGAGATTCCACTTCCTTGGTAAACCACGGTTCCCTCGCTCGACGCCTTCCTCCCTGTCTGACCGGTACATACTTATCAAGAACACGCAGTAGCTGATCCTTGAACAAGCCCCACTTATCCAGTGTGCCCAACACTTGCAGCCTACTTCTCCACCTTATCCCCCCCCAAGTCACGTCTAATGGCATCATAATTGCCCTTCCCCCAGCTATAACTCTTGCCCTGCGCTGTATACTTATCCCTTTCCATCATTAACGTAAACGTCACCGAATTGTGGTCACTGTCCCCAAAGTGCTCTCCTACCTCCAAATCCAACACCTGGCCTGGTTCATTACCCAAAACCAAATCCAACGTGGCCTCGCCTCTTGTTGGCCTGTCAACATATTGTTTCAGGAAACCCTCCTGCACACACACTGTACAAAAAACGACCCATCTATTGTACTCGAACTATATCTTTTCCAGTCAATATTTGGAAAGTTAAAATCTCCCATAATAACTACCCTGTTACTTTCGCTCATATCCAGAATCATCTTCGCCATCCTTTCCTCTACATCCCTAGAACTATTAGGAGGCCTATAAAAAACTCCCAACAGGGTGACCTCTCCTTTCCTGTTTCTAACTTCAGCCCATACTACCTCGGCAGAAGAGTCCCCATCTAGCATCCTCCCCGCCACCGTAATACTGCTCTTGACTAGCAGCGCCACACCTCCCCCTCTTTTGCCTCCTTCTCTGAGCTTACTAAAACACCTAAACCCCGGAACCTGCAACATCCATTCCTGTCCCTGCTCTATCCATGTCTCCGAAATGGCCACAACATCGAAGTCCCAGGTACCAACCCACGCTGCCAGTTCCCCTACCTTGTTTTGTATACTCCTGGCATTGAAGTAGACACACTTCAAACCACCTACCTGAACACTGGCCCCCTCCTGCGATGTCAAATCTGTGCTCCTGACCTCTATACTCTCATTCTCCCTTACCCTAAAACTACAATCCAGGTTCCCATGCCCCTGCTGCATTAGTTTAAACCCTGTCTGGACCCAAGAACACATAAAAATCAAGGATTCCCCCAATCATCCTCCAGGTTAGAGCAGGGGTTGGCTGAAGTAATATGTCTGGATAAAACATAATTGTGTTAATTTCCATAACAGCATATTCTTAAATATCAGTATCACATGGATAATATAAATAGGATTGTTTAACTTAGTGACCCATGGAAAAGTGCAAAAAAGTAACAGCCCTTGGATAAAGATAGTTTTTTCTACACATGGCAGAGGCCTGATCTGATGAAAGGTCATCAACCTAAAATGTCAAAAATGTTTCTATTTCCACAGGTGCCACCTGACCTTCTGAGTATGACCGTGAGTATTTCCAGCATTATTTTGCTGTACTAGCTGAATTGGAAAATGACCAGCAAAACTAAGTATTACTATCCCATAAGAAAGACAGGGAGGAAATTTTTCAAATTAATTTATAGATAAAATAAATATATATTCTGCATTTGCAAGTAGGCCTCTTATTGCAAAATGTGCTGTCAAAGAACACAGACTCAAAAACAGAAAGAGTGAAAGACCAAAACAGATTTCCAACATATCAACATGGCAAAAAGTCTACTTGTATTGCAGTGCATTACTTGACCGAGGTGATTTACTATTGAATAGGTCGAGCAGATCTCTAATTTTAATCAGAGTTGCATTTGTATATCAGAAAGGCGAAGTTAATTTCTTACCCTTGGCATTACTGTTTAATAGGAAAACACCATGAGCTGATCCATCCTCTTCCATCACCAAATAGAAAGGGTGTGAGCCATATAAATTGGCGTTTGGCTGCAACAAACAGGCCAGTGTCAGTGCAAGTACATGAACAAAATTCTCATTTGGATTCACATCTGATTCCCTAAATATTTTTGTAGACTTATTGAGTGGGAAAGGTTTAGGCTCCCCTTTCCCAATGTTCTCCCTTCCTCACTGAGAGGTAGGAATTTTGTTCAGCAGGCACCAGCATGTCCCCTTGTACCTTTGCTAACTGAATGGTATCAGTCAATTCAAGGAAGGGGCTATCACCATTGAACTTGTTCCTTTCTTCACCTGATGTTCACACAGATACATTTTAGAACAGGGTGGTTGACGAATGATCAGGGGCGGGATTCTCCGTAAACAGGCGCGATGGCCTCTACCCGGTGCCAAAAACGGCGCGGATCACTCCGGCGTCGGGCCGCCCCTAAGGTGCGGAATTCTCTGAACCTTTAGGGGCCAAGCCCTCTCTTTGCGGGGCTAGGCCCGTGCCAGAGTGGTTTCCGCTCCGCCGGCTGGCGGGAAAGGCCTTTGGCGCCACGCCAGCCAGCACCAAAAGGACTTCGCTGGGCGACGCATGCGCGGGAGCGTCAGCAGCCGCTCACGGCATCCCTGCGCATGCGCTGGGGAGGGGGTCTCTTCCGCCTCCGCCACAGTGAAGACCATGGCGAAGGTGGAAGAAAAAGAGTGCCCCCACGGCACAGGCCCGCCCGCCGATCGGTGGGCCCTGATCGTGGGCCAGGCCACCACCCCCCAGGGCCAGATCGCTCCGCGCCCCCCCCCCCCCCCCCCAGAGCCCGCCCGCGCCACCTGCTCCCGCCGGTAAGGTAGGTGGTTTAATCCACGCCGGCTGGAGAGGGTTGACAGCGGCGGGACTTCGGCCCATCGCGGGCCGGAGAATCGCCGGGGGTGGGTCCGCCGACCAGCGCGATTCCCGCCGACCGGCGCGATTCCCGACCCCGCCAAATCTCTAGTGGCGGAGAATTTGGGACACGGCGGGGGCGGGATTCACGCCAGCTCCCGGCGATTCTCCGACCCGGTGGGGGGTCGGAGAATCGCTCCCCAGAAGTTGTTTCGTTCCAACCATTTATTTCCAGTGTGTGTCAGCTAGGATCCAGGCTCATTCGGCACTGACCACCTCACTATTCTTTTACTGGCACCTGGAAATAAGATTGTACTCAGAAATTTGAAGCGGTAATTTCTAGATGCCAACCTAATTGAGAAACATAACATGGTGTTCTATATTTCCCAATTAGGCTGGCATCTGGGAATGACCATTTAAAATTTCTTGGTGCACTCTCATTGGTACAATGGTACAAACTAATTTGTTTTTCAATATTAAATATGATGTTCTATATTTCCCAATTAAGTATTGAAAATCAAATTAGTTAACTGAAAATTAAATTTCTTAAATTGAGAAGGACATGCCACTGAAATATAGAAAATATTTATGGGCTTGATTGGGTAGATGCTAGCTCGGAAAATGACTCCTCTGGCTGTGGTGATGTTTCCTTAAGTGTCTCCTGCCCTGTCCTTCTAGTTGGTAGAGGATGCAGATTTGGAAAGGTGACTTCAAAGGAGCTTTGACAAGTTATGCCTTGAATGACCAGCCCCAAGCATCGTCCAGTTTGCTGGCCATAACTCCGGGTGAGAGGTCGGATCTGCTTGTCTTATAGATGGTAAATACAGCTGCCACGGTGACCAGTGTGGAGGGAGTCAATTTTCAAGGCGATGGATGGGGTGTTGATCAAGTAGGCAGCTTTCTTTTGGATGGGGTTGAGCTACTTCAGTGTTGTGGGAGCTGCATCATTGGCCAGGAGAGGTGTATTCCATCACAATCCTGACTTGTGCCTTGCAGATGGTGGAAAATCAGGTGAGTTCCTTGCTGCAGAATTTCCATCCTTTGATCTCTTGTAGCCACATTATGTAAATGGCTTGCCAGTTAAGTTACTAATCAATGGTAACACCGAAGATGTTAATGGTGGAGGATTCAGTGATACTATGCCGTTCAACATCATGGAGAGATGGTTAGATTCTCTATTACTGGAGATGGTCAATGCCTGGTATTTGCAGGGCGCACATGTGGCTTGCTGCTTATCAGCCCAAGTCTGAATATTATCCATGTCTTGCTGCATATACGCATGAACTGTTTCAGTGTCCAGGAGCTGCGAATGGGACTGAACCTTTTGAGCATCCCCTCTTCTGACCTTATGATGGAAGGTAGGTAAATTGATGAAGCTGGGCCTAGAATACTGTCCTGAAGAACTCCTGCAACAATGTCCAGGGGCTAAAATGATTGACCTCAAGAACCACAACGATCTTCCATTGCGCTCACTACGATTCCAACTAGTGCAAATGTTTCCCTTCGATTCCTGTTGACTTTGATTTTGCTAGGGATCCTTGATGTCGTACTTAATCAAATGCTGCCTTAATGTCAAGGATATTCACTCTCGCCTTATCTCTGGGACTCAATTCTTTATCATGTTCGAACCAAGGCCGAATGAGGTCTGGAGTAGAGTGGCCCTGGCAGAAACCAAAGAAACATCAGTCAGCAGCTTATTGCTTAGTAATTGCGTAATAGCAATGTCAGAGACATCTTGAATTTCTTTGGTGATGATTGAAAGTAGACAAATGAAAATAAATTAAAAGTAGATTTGTTATATTTCTACTGTTTTTGGTGTACAGGGCATACCTGGGAAATTTTCCACATTGCTGGGTAGATGCCAGTGTTGTAGCTGTACTAGGACAGCTTGTCTAATGGTGCAGCTAGTTCTGGAGCACAAGTCTTCAGCACTTCAGCTGGAGTGTTGTCAGCATCCATAGTCTTTGATGCTTCCAGTGCGCTCAACCTTTCCTTGATATCACGTAAATCAAATTTAAAACCGAGACAAGGAGAATTTTCTTCAAAGTGTTTGGATCGTTTGAGTTTTCCACCCCAAAGGACTGTGGCTGCTTTGTTGTTCTGTATCTTCAACACAGAGATCAAAATATTTTTGAACACTATGGCTTAAAAGATATGCAGGAACATGGAGTTGAGGGAGAAGATTATAAGTGAATGGCGGAGCAGGTTCAAAGGGCCAAATGGTCTACTCTTGCTCATTTTTTAATGTTCAGCTTAAAACACAGAACAATAGGAAACAGCTATGTTGCTTGCAACTCTCCTTACAATTAACTCTTCATCTTGAGATTATCATCAAGAAAACAGTAAACAGAATGTTAGGTATTTCCATGGAGGAAAAAAAAAGAAACTAAGGGACAGTACTGTAGATGGAAATAAAAAGAAAGATAAAACAAATAGGAGGGGTTGTTACAGTGACATTCTCTCTATGCACAACTCCAAAGCATGATGACACAAGATTGGGGGAAACATTGGGGGAATTGATCATAATATTTCTTGTCACAGTGAGACTGTTTTCTCTTCACATACGGAACAACTTTCGCAAGACAACAATAAATGCTACTATATTAGAGACACAAAGGCACCAGTTTGAGATCCTTAGAGCATTAACACATTGTTCTGGGTCGGCCTCAAGTGGCCCCCAAATACCATTGCCTTAAGCACAGTAATCAGTACGTCTATATTTTCTCACACTGTTTTATGAAATGCTCCAGAATGGGAATTTCAACGATATAATCAAACACCGGTCTTAAACATTTTTAAGAGAAAGAAACTGAAAGCTACACTCATCCATGTGACCCAAGGACAAGGGAAGAAATATAACCAACAATGGTATGCATGCATGCTTATTTGTAAATAAAATACTCTGGCTACAAGAGCAGGTCAAAGGCTAGTCATCCTATAGCGAATAACTCACCTCCTGGGAACACCCCCCCCAAAACCTGTCCACCATCTACAAGGCACAAGCCAGGAGTGTAATGGGATACTCTCCACTTAACTGGATGAGTGCAGCTCCAACAACACTCAAGAAGCTCAACACTATCCAGGACAAAGCAGCCCATATGATTGCTACCCCTTCCACAAACATTCAATCCCTCCACAACTGACAAACACTGACAACTGTGTGTACCAGCTACAAGATGCAGTACAGGAACTCACCAAGGTTCCTTATGCAGCATCTTCCAAACTCACAACCACTGCCATCTAGAAGGACAAGGGCAGCAGATACCTGGGAACCCTGTAACTTGGAGGTTCCCCTCCAAGTCACTCACCACCCCGACTTGGAAATATTTTGCTGTTCCATCACTGTCGTTGAGTCAAAATCCTGGAACTCCCTCTCTCAATGGGGGCGTACCTACACTTCGGGGACTGCAGTGGTTCAAGATGGCAACTCACCACCACCTTTTGAAGGACAACGAGGGGTGGGCAATAAATGCTGGCCTAACCATCGACGCCCACATCCATAAATGGATTTTTTTAAAATAAGAGTTTGAAACTTATATTTCATCAGGATTCCACCCTACAACAGTAGTCTCTTAGGCTAGAATTGGCATTTTGAATGTCTCAACAATAGGAAAGAAACAAGTTAATTAACTTACACGAGGTCCTTGATCTCGGTTCCAATGAGTTAATTGAGTCCAGTTGACATTGAGGACCAGATTTGTCATGTGCTCTCCCAAACCTGAAATGTGCTTTGAGGCCAGGGAGGTGGAAATCTGCAGAAATTGATCCGCATAAAACAACGGCCCCACTGTCGTGTTCAGGCTAAGTAAAAAATAAATAAGGTATATTATATAACTAAATGGCTGCTGCAATAAAAGTTAGAAAATACTAATCTATGAGATTGTTGCACAGAATTGCTTTTGTGCAAAGTTTCATATGTCCATACACTTAATAATAATAATCTTTATTATTGTTGCAAGTATGGCTTACATTGACACTGCAATGAAGTTACTGTGAAAATCCCCTAGTAGCAACACTACAGCGCCTGTTCGGGTACACAGAGGGAGAATTTAGAATGTCCAAATTACCTAACAGCACGTCTTTGGGGACTTGTGGGAGGAAACAGGAGCAAACCCACACGTTCTCCCACACAGGGAGAACAAGAAAATTCCTCACAGACAGTGACCCAAGCCGGGAATCGAACCTGGGACTTTGGCACTGTGAAGCAAGAGAAATAAATGTGTTTAAGGTAACAACGGCAACCTGGCTTTCTGCCTGGCTTTGAACAATTTCAGCTGCTAGGTTATTGTATTTTGCGCATTCTCAAAATATAAGTTTAATAATTAAGCTGAAATATGGACTTTGAAATTTCTTTCTTTCAGACTTGCTACCAATGTTGCATTAAAAGTCAAAACAGAAAACACTAAAGTCACATATCTGCTGACTTGTCAAAAAAAAGAGAAATGGATATTACCACGTTTGGTCCCGGAGCAAAAGGTCCCATCCTATTTAGTTTGCAATGGGTGCTATACACTGCACTGAGTTAAGATTGAATCTTGAAATTGCCAGATCATCTTCATTTCAGATAAACATTAATTAAATTGCTTTAGAAATACTGTTAAATAAATCCCTGAATTCAGTTCTCAAATATATGCATAAGCACCGAGTGAAAAGTATTCTTTCTTTCCAATTTTCCCTTGCTTTCAATAGCTCATAATGGAAACATGTGGCGAAACGTGAATCCCGCCCCCGCCGGTTGCCGAAGTCTCCGGCACCAGAGATTCGGCGAGGGCGGGAATCGCGCCGCGCCGGTTGGCGGGCCCCCCCGTGCGATTCTCCGGCCCCCCCCCGCGCGATTCTCCGGCCCGAATGGGCCGAAGTCCCGCCGCTAAAATGCCTGTCCCGCCGGCGTAAATTAAACCACCTACCTTACCAGCGGGACAAGGCGGGCTCCGGGGTCCTGGGGAGGGGGGCGCGGGGCAATCTGGCCCCGGGGTGTGCCCCCACAGTGGCCTGGCCCGCGATCGGGGCCCACCGATCCGCGGCCGGGCCTGTGCCGTGGGGGCACTCTTTCCCTTCCGCCTCCGCCAAGGTCTCCACCATGGCGGAGGCAAAAGAGACTCCCTCCACTGCGCATGCGTGGGAAGCTGTCAGCGGCCGCTGACGCTCCCGCGCATGCACCGCCCGGAGATGTCATTTCCGCGTCAGCTGGCGGGGCACCAAAGGCCTTTTCCGCCAGCTGGCGGGGCGGAAATTCGTCCGGCGCCGAGCTAGCCCCTCAAGGTTGGGGCTCGGCCCCCAAAGATGCGGAGCATTCCGCACCTTTGGGGCGGCGCGATGCCCGTCTGATTTGCGCTGTTTTGGGCACCAGTCGGCGGACATCGCGCCGTTTCCGGAGAATTTCGCCCATGGTTGCTGCTGCAGATCAGATCCTTTCTCGTTTCTTACTGAGTGGCTAATTTTCATCTGTGAATTTGGCAATGAAAATTCACAGGCTATTTGTCTGAGGAAATTCCAGGGATTTCTCTTTCAAACCCGTTTCTCTTATCTAATGATAAAAACCTCAGAAGGTAGAGCTATTTCTAACTGAATTGTTTCAGCACAGCATTTTAGAAATCTGAAATCAGGTCACTATTCCTTTCAGCTGAGGATACCACAGGGAGATCTGGGGAAAAGATTTTGTTCATTTTTAGAAATCAGGGAGCATGCTCCTTGCATCACAAGTGTTTGCAACATTGGCAACATAGTTGGAAGATTTCCTGTATTTGAAATTTCAAACACAATCTTGAACAATATAAGCAGAGAAAGACTTCTGGCTTAATTCCAAAACAAGCTGAATAATTTACTCATTTATCCTAAAAAGAAACATAGTAAAATACACCTATGTTGTGCATTTTTATGCTGTGATGACATGTATCACTGTTTTGTTTTAAATTCTGATTTTCTCTGATGTTCCCATCCCTGCGGCAATGACGAGTTTAGTCGCAAACCTAAAAACATCATGCTGGATAAATGAATAACTTGCACAATATATACAGAAATAACAAGGCCTACTCATGTGAAATTTGCGAATGTAATAAGGTCTGAATAACGACAACATCTGGATAACTAAACATTCCCTTACTTCATCAACCTCTTTACCTGCACATTTAAAAAAACTGTAATGCTCCCTTTCCTCCATCTAAATACCTAGCCGGCCAAGTTCGAATGGATTTTGCAAGTTTATTTATGGTCTACCTTGCACTAGTGTTGGATTCATAATAGAGAACGTGAATTCAAAAATTTGAGAATTTGAACTGAGTTAAAATAAAATCTGAAATTAAGACCGAGTATTAATGAAGTTGCATAAAAATTAACTGGTTCACCAACATCCTTCAGGAAATAAACCTGCCATCCTTACATCTGACTCTTAACTGCCCTCTTGTGGACCAGCAGGCCTGTCTTCAGCCATTTATTCCACATGATAAGAAATGGCTAAGTGCATTAGACCAGTCATTTTCAAAGCTAGGGTCGCGACACGAGGGTGGGTTGCGGGCGGGTGTCAGGAGTGTCGCGGTGCCAGCGATCACAGCGTTCCCGATTGCAGGAAGTACCACCCAACCGTCGGGACCGGCTTTCAGAATGCGGGCCATTCCGCACACGTGTGCCCCCGCAGTGCTGCGCAGGCCAGGAGCCCAGCGAGGCAGGATATCTCCTCCTGACGTCAGCACGTTGACCTAGGAGCAGATTCTTTATTTTTTTTAAATCGATACAGTCTTCTCTCCAGAAGCGGCAGCAGAGAGGTCACTCGCCCCGTACACTGACGTCATGTACTCTGGGCGCGAGAGAGCTTCCTCCATTTTGTAACTACCAGCAGTGCTGGTGTGAGCTCTGTGAACAACCCATGAAGAAGAAGCTGAAAACAGGAACAAAGCAGTTTAAAGATGACTTCTTGAGGCATGGGTTTATTAATTGTGCCATTGCAAATCAGAATGTAAGGTTTGTGTGTTATATGTAGGCAAATGAAAGATTAAAACCCTCAAAACTGCAAAGGCATTTCAAGACTATGCATGGCAAGTTCGAGGACAAACCTCTTGATTTTTTTCAACGGATGCAGTGAGATCTTAAACCATTAACTGAAGTCCTTAGCAGGCATGTAACAGTGAATGACAAAGCAGGCGAGATCGTGAGGACCAAGCAGGCTCACCTGTCACATTAAAGGTAAGCAAAAATGGTGGGTTGTGAAGTTCGAGCAGCGTGGGTCGCAAAGGTTAGCCAGTTTGGATCGCGAAGGTCGGCCAGCTTGGATCACAAAGGTCAGCCAGCGTGGGTCCTGAAGGATGGACAGTTGGTAAAAATGGGTACCAGGCAAAAAAGTTTGAAAAACACTGCACTAGACAGCAATGGCTATAGGCCTCAAGAAGAGGGTGTGTGTGTGTGTACAAGGATTGGAGAAAGTTAGCATTTAAATGCATCAAGCAATTAAGAAGGCAAATGGCATGTTGGTCTTTACTGCAAGGGGATTGGAGTATAAGAATAAGGATATTTTGTTACAATAGTACAAGAATTTAGTGAGACCACATCTGAAATACTGTGGAATATTGATCTCCACATTTGAGAAAAGATATACTTGCATTGGAGGTGGTACAGTGAAGTTTCACTAAATTGGTCTCTAGGATGAGGGGGTTGTCCAATGATGAGAGGCTGATAAATTGGATTTATATTCTCAAAACTTTAAAAGAATGAGAGGCAATTTCATTGAAACTGACAAAATTATGAAGGGCTTGCAGTGATATCATGGTTGTGTTGTAATACACCGACTGACCACTAGGGGTCTCATTAGTATATAAGTGAATGTTAGAGTCAGATGGCCTCAGACTGACTAGGGGGCTGGAAGAGAGAAGTTGCTTGTGCATGTTAATACTGTTATTCATCCGTTGTTTTGTATATATTTGACCCACAGATACTGTTAATAAATTGTTTCTTTTTTTTAAATTTAGAGTACCCAATTATTATTTTTTTCAATTAAGGGGTAGCGTGGCCAATCCACCTAACCTACACATCTTTGGGTGTGGGGGTGAAACCCATGCAGACACGGGGAGAATGTTTTTAATGAATCGTTTATAGCTTTACGACAAGTGCTCTTGTAAAATAAATCAGGCCATCCGACAAGAACATTACAGGGCTTGATAGGCTCAACACTGAGAGATTGTTTCCACTGGTTGGGGAATCTAAAACATGGGGGCACGATCTCATGATAATGCGTTGATCATTTAGGACTCAGATTAAGTGAAATTAGTTCACTCAAAGGGTAGTGAATCTTTAGAATTCTCTACCCAAGAGGGTTATGGATGCTCCATCATTGAATACATAGTTTCAAATTCCTAGGGGTGCACATCTCCAAAAATCTGTCCTGGTCCACTCACGTGGACTGACCTCATTAACACTACACCCTGTATGCTTCATCCGATGCCAGTGCTTATGTAGTTACATTGTATATGTTGCATTGCCCTATTATGTATTTTCTTTTCTTCCCTTTTCTTCCCATGTACTTAATGATCTGTTGAGCTGCTCGCAGAAAAATACTTTTCACTGTACCTCGGTACACGTGACAATAAACAAATCCAATCCAATCCAAAAGGCTGGGATAGACAGGTTTTTGATCTTCAGGGAATCAAAGGATATGGGGAGCGGACAGAAAAGTGGAGTTGAGGATCAAGATCACCCAAGAGCCTATTGAATGGCAAAGCAGACTCAATGGTCTATTCTTGCTCCTATTTGTATTCTGATGTTCTTAATCTTGGCTGCAATGCTGAAGAGTAATGAGCCTCTAGCCAAGCTATTCCAATACAGCTACAAAACTGGGATCAACATGAAAATGCACAAAATTGTCCTTACTGTCATTCATCAACAAGGAGGTCTTGTGGATCAGTAGGTAGCACCTCTGCCTGAGCCAGAAGCTCCTGATACAAAGACAGTTTCTCTGTTGAATCTGTTCTGTTTATGCCATCTTCCATAGCAGTCATGATATATTTTTTCCTCAGTGGACAATTCCCTTTCACCAAGGACAATGAGACCCTTAACCCTGTCTCTTGCATTCTTGGTCTCACCCTTTCCTCCCCCTTTTGGACCCGTAATAGAGTTCCTCTTGTCCTTACTTTCAACCCTCGCACCAACCTCCACATTCAACAGATAATCCTCCACCACCTGCAGCGAAATGCAACCACCAAACCCATCTACCTTTCAGCATTACCTTACACCCTAATCCACTCTTCCATCACCCCAACACCCCCAATTCTTTCCTTTGAGCATAGGAGATACAACAGGTGTCGTTTTAACTGCTACCATACCCTTGTCCAGGGCCTTAAATGCTCCTCCCTGGGGAAACAGATTACCTTGTACTGCTTTCAACTTGTACTGCATTCACTGCTCACAATGTGGTGTCCTCTACGTTGGGAAGGCCAGACATAGAATGCGTGACCGGTTTGCTGAACAATTCCATTCAGTTCACACACATGGCATTTTAATTTTCTGTCCAACTCCACTTTGATTGCTCTGTCTTCGGTCTCCTTCACTGTTCTAATAAGCTCGACTAAACCTTGAATAAAAGCACATGGGGCGAGATTCTCCGCTCCCGCGCCAGTTCGCCTGGGCCGCCAAAATTTCCCGCGACGCCGGTCCGACGCCCTCCCGCGATTCTCCCAAGCGGCGGGAATGGCCCCGTCGAGTTCCGCGGGCCAGAGAATCGCCGGAGACACCCAAAATGGCGATTCTCCAGCACCCCCGCTATTCTCAGGCCCGGATGGGCCGAGCGGCCAGGCCAAAACGGCGGGTTCCCCCCGGCGCCGTCCACACCTGTTCACTGCCGTAGGGAACAGCGCGGGAACGCTGGGGGGGGGGGGGGGGGGTGGGGAGAGATCGTGCACCGGGGGTACCTCAAATGTGGCATGGCCCGCGATCGGTGCCCACCGATCGTCGGGCCGTCCTCTCTGAAGGAGGACCTCCTTCCTTCCGCGGCCCCGCGAGATCCGTCTGCCACCTTCTTGCAGGGTGGACTCAGAGAGGACGGCAACCACGCATGCGCGGGTGATGTCAGTTATGCGGCGCCGGCCGCGTCATCTATGCGGCGCCGCCTTTACGTGCCGACAAGGCCTGGCGCGTGTAGATGACGTGGCCCATTGTCGGGGCCTGAATCGGTCGGGATCGGGGCCGTTTCGCGCCGTCGTGAACCTCGACGGCGTTCACGACGGCGTGGGCACTTTGTCGCGGGAGTGGAGAATCCCACCCCTCATCTTTCAGTTAGACTTGTCACAGTCTTGCAAAATCAGTGAACTCAACAATTTCAAATCATAATTGTTGATTCCATTTTTTCCCGACAGCAACAATTGTTAATGCTTCTGCCTTTACCATTTACACCCCTTTTAGACCCATATTTTTCTCCAGGCGTGAGTCACAACCATATCCTGTTGGCTTGCACCACCAACACTTTTGTTGTTTAATCATTTCCATCCAAACACAGATATTTTATTTTTATTCTTTTCCCCTATACTCGATATTTGGTTAAAACCTATTACATCCCTAATTTTTTTCCAGTTCTGATGAAAAGCCATCCGCTTGAAACATTGGCCTGGATCTTCTGAGCAGTGACAATGATCGTCGGATTGTCACTGTAATCAAAAATTCCTGGCTCCCTATTGCCATGCCTTTCAACCGGGTCTTCCAAGCTGAGCTTCCCCAGAAATGCGCAGTGCAGCAACCATAAGCGAACTCCACTGGAGTGGAGTAGAGTCGGGGAAAGACAGGTTATGCTCCCTCTGTGTGGCTGAGCTGCCACATGGAAAGTTTAACGGTGAGGTTTGAATGTTAGTGAATGAATGTTAGTGAATAAATTAGTGAACGGGTGAGTAAATGAATAGGTGAGTGAAGTAGGTTAAGTGGGTAGGGGAGTAGGTGTGTGAGGTGGGTAGGTGCTGAGGCAGATAGGTGGGTGAGATGGGTATGTGCCTAGATAGATGAGTTGGGTAGGTGAAGTGGATGAGCGCAGTCAGGTTGGTGGGTAGTCTGGTAGGAGGGGAGGCAGTGGTGTAGTGGTATTGTCATTGGACTAGTAATCCAGAGATCCAGGGTAAAAGCTCTGGGGACTCAGGTTCAAATCCCATCATAGCAGGTGACGGGATTTGAATTCAATACAAATCTGGAGGTAAATGTCTAAGGATGACCATGAAACCATTGTCGACTGTTGTAAAAACCCATCTGGTTCACTAATGTCCTTTAGGGAAGGGAATCTACTATTCTTACCTGGACTGGCTTACATGTGAGCCACAGAAAGGGCAGCACGGTGGTGCAGTGGTTAGCACTGGGATTACGCCGCTGAGGACCCGGGTTCGAATCCCGGCAATGGGTCACTGACCTTGTGGAGTTTGCACATTCTCGCCGTGTCTGCGTGGGTTTCACCCCCACAACCTAAAAGATGTGCTGGTTTAGGTGGATTGGCCACGCTAAATTGCCCCTTAATTGGAAAAAAATAATTGGGTAAATGTTTTGAAAAATGTGAGCCACAGAAATGTGGTTGACTCCTAACTGCCCATTGAAGGGCAACTAGGGAATGGGCAACAAACGCTGGGTCAGACGGCAATGCCCACATCCCCTGAACGAATAAAAATAAAAGTTGGATTAGGTCAAGGGGGGCTGTCAGGAGGTCGTGAGTAGTCAGGTCGGTGGGGGTAGTCAGGAGGGCATTTAGGTCTTTGATGGATAGTTGGGTTGGGGATGGTTGGGTCTCATTGGCGGGGTAGTCAGATTGTCAAGTTTGGTTAGGGGAGTAGTCAAGTAGTCAGTGGTCGAGGGGTGGTTGGCTATGTAGTTACCCAGATGTTAGACTAGTTTTTAATCTAACATTTCCTGGGTAACTGCCCAGTTAACTCCCATGGAACTGTTCGAAGACTCTGAATTTAAGCTTTTTAATACTTTATGGAATGTGGGCATTGCTGGCTGGGCCAGTATTTGTATTTCCCATCTCGGATTGCCTTTGAGAGGATTTACAAGAATAGTTCCAGGGATGGGAAACTTCAGTTATGAGGATAAATTGGAGAGGTTGGGACAGTTCTCGGTAGATCATCAAGAGATTTAATAAAAATGTTCAAAATCATGAGGGGGCTGGACAGAGTGGCTAGGAAGATACTGCTCCCACTCATAAAAGGATCAAGAACGAAAGGGCATAGATTTAAAGTGATTAGTAACTGTGATATGAGTAAAAACTTTTTCACACAAGTGGTTTAGATCAGGAATGCACTGCCTGGATGTGTGGTGGGCACAGGTTCAATCGAGACATTCAAGGGGGCATCAGATGATTATTTGAATAGAAACAATGTGCAAGGGTACAAGGAGTAGGCAGCGGAGTGGCACGAAGACATGATGTTCGTTTGGAGAGCCATTGCAGACGCAGTGGGCCTAATGGCCTCCTTCTGCGCTGTAAAATTCTGTGAAGGTGGTGGTGAGCTCATGTGGTGTAGGTACACCTAAAGTGCTATTTGGGAGAGAGTTCCAGGATTTTGACCCAATGACAGTGAAGGATTAGTGATATATGTCCAAGTCAGGGTGGTGAGTTAGCTGGAGGGGAATTTGCAGGTGCTGGTGTTCCTATGTGTCTGCTGTCCTTGTCCTTCTCGACAGTAGTGGTTGTGGGATGGGAAGGTGCTATTTAAGGACAATTGGTAAGTTCCTGCAATGCATCATGTAGATGGGATCTCATAGAAACATATAAAATCCTGATGGGGCTGGACAGGTTAGATGCCGGAACAATGTTCCCGATGTTGGGGACGTCCAGAACTAGGGGTCACAGCTTAAGAATAAGGGCCATGATGTGGACTGCTCCTTCCTCAGGTCTGAGACTCAGGCTCCTGAGGAAGGAGCTGCGCTCCGAAAGCTAGTGATTCAAAACAAACCTGTTGGACTTTAACCTGGTGTTGTAAGACTTCTTACTAAGAATAAGGGGTAAGCCTTTCAGGACTAAGATGAGACAACTCAGAGAGTTGTGAACTTGTGGGCTTCTCCACCACAAAAAGCTGTTGTGGCCAGTTCATTGGATAAATTCAAGAAGGAGCTGGACATGGCCCTTGCGCTAAAAGGATCAAAGGGTATGGTGAGAAAGCAGGGGTGGGTTACTGAATTTGCATGATCAGCCATGATCATATTGAATGGTGATGCAAGCTTGAAGGGCCGATTGGCCTACTCCTGCACCAATCTTCCATGTTTCTATGGTACACACTGATGCCCACCGTGTGCCAGTGGTGGAGGGGTGGATGTTATAGATAGTGGATGGGATACCAGTCAAGCGGGCTGCTTTGTTCTGAATGATGTTGAGCTTCTTGAGTGTTGATGGAGCTGCACTCATCCTGGCAAGTGGATAGTATTGCAACCCCCAAGATGATGATTGTCGGAGATTCGATGATTGTCGGAGATTCGATGATGGTAATACCATTGAAAATCAAGGGGATATGGTTGGATTCTCTCATGTCGAAAATGGTCATTTCCTGGCTTTTGTGTGGCGCAAAGGGGCTGGTTTAGCACACTGGGCTAAATCGCTGGCGTTTAAAGCAGACCAAGGCAGGCCAGCAGCACGGTTCAATTCCTGTACCAGCCTCCCCGAACAGGCGCCGGAATGTGGCGACTAGGGGCTTTTCACAGTAACTTCATTGAAGTCTACTCATGACAATAAGCGATTTTCATTTCAAATGTTAATTGCCGCTTCCCAGCCTAAGCCTGCATGTTGTCCAGGTTCTGCTGAAAATAGGCACCGACTGCTTCGATATCTGAGGAATGGCAGTGGGCACTGCACAATCAGCAGTGAACATCCCCACTTCTGATCTCATGATGGAGGGAAGGCCACTGATGTCCATGTTTGAACTTAGGCTATAATGAGGTCAGGAGTTGAGTGCCCCTGGCGGAGCTAAAACTGAGGATCAGTGAGCAGGTTGTTTGTTTGAGCAAGTGCTGCTTGGTAGCACTGTCTACGACTCATTCCATCACTTTACTGACTACAAAGAACAGACTGATGGGGCTGTATTTGGCTGGGTTGGATTTGTCCTTTTTTTTGTGGCAGAACATGCCTGGGCAATTTGAACTACTGGGCTAAGGATGCAGCTAGTTCTGGAGCACATTCGTTCTCGGAGACATTCACTGCGCATCCCATGGAGCAGGGGAATTGTCCATCGCAAGTTGTAACTTCCCCAACAATGCCGAAGATTTAACTTTGTTTTATTCTCGATAGATGCTGCCTGCCTGAACTGCTAAGTATTTTCAGGATTTTCATTTGTTCCAATAATTTTAGGATACCAATTCTTTTTTCCAATTAAGCAGCAATTTAGCATGGCCAATTTACCTACCCTGCACATCTTTCGGTTTGTGGGGGTGAGAACCATGCAGACACAGGGAGAATGTGCAAACTCCAAACGGACAGTGACTCGGGGCCGGGATCAAAACCGGGTCCTCAGCGCCGTCAGGCAGCAGTGCTAACCACTGCACCACCGTGCCGCCCAGGATTCAAATTATGAGTGGGTCAATAATGACCTTTTTTCTCACCATTTTGTCAATATACTTTCCAAGTGAGGTATAAATTCTCCAAGTTAAAAATAACATCAAACGAAACAACAAGGCTAATCAAACTTACAGAACAAGGCCATTTGATTTCCTCTGTATAATTATGCCAAAAGGTCTGAATGAAAATTTCACTGTGTAGAGTTGGGTTGAAGCTCTCTTAGTGACCTTAGGAACATCAATAGGAACCTCATACCGTTTGCTCCTTGGGTCCTTAAGCTGCAAGACAAGGTTTACAATACTGAAGTAAAAAATGATCACTTCCAAACATATCTTTCAGTCACAAAAGTTCATTCAGCATATCCACTGTAATTATTATTAAGCTTGAATTTCTTTGATGCCTATTAATAGATAAGTTTTAACTATATAAGAATAAACAATTGATTCTTGGAAACAGCAAAAATATATTATGATTGAAAATTAATTTATTGATCACTCCAGAATTTGCAGATATTTAAAGGAAGGGGAGAATTACATACACTCACACATTTTCTAAAGCGGCAATGTCAGACAGCAAGTTGTCTCACTCTCGACCAGGCAACAGTACATATCATGCGTAAAGAAATAGAAATGAGCGAGGTTATCTTACAAACTTACATATGAGGTGGCCATGGCAAACACTGTCCTTCTAAATAAAATCAATGATCCTGGCATTTATAAGCCATTGCTTTATATTGTTTTAGTGGCAGCTAACCCACAAGTTCAATCTTGTCTCCTACTGCTGTTTCTTTCAATTCATTCATGGGATGTGTTCATTGCTGGCTAGGCCAGCATTTATTGCCCAACCCTAATCACCCTCAGGAAGGTGGTAGTGAGATGCCTTCTTGAGCCACTGCATGTGGTATATGTACACCCACATGCTGTTAGACAGGAAGTTCCAAGATTTTGACACAATGACAGTGACACAACTGCAATATGATTCCAAGTCAGGATAGTGAGTGCCTAGGAGAGGAACATCCAGGATCCAGGTAGTGACATTCCCATGTCTCTGCTTCACTCATCCTTCCAGATGAAAGTGGTTGTGGGATGGGGAGATGGTGTTGAAGGAGCCTTGGTGAGTTCCTCCAGTGCATCTTGTAGATGGTACATACTGCTACCACTGTGTGTCGGTAGTGGAGGGAGTGAATGTTTGTGAATGGGGTGCTAATCAAGTGGGTTGCTTTGTCCTGGATGGTGTCAAGCTTCTGCAATGTTGCTGGAGTTGCACTCATCCACGCAAATGGGAGGTATTCCATCACACTTCTGACTTGTGCCTCGTGGATGGTAGACAGGCTTTGGGGAGTCAGGAGGTGAGTTACTCACCACAAGTCTCCTAGCCGCTAATCTGCTTTTGTAGCCACAGTATTTATATGGCTAATTCAGTTCAGTTTCTGGTCAGTGGTAAAGCCCAGGATGTGATAATGGGGGATTTAGCGATGGTAGTGCCATTGATTGGCAAGGGATGGTGGTTTGATCCTCTCCTGTTGAAGATGTTCAATACTTGGCACTTGTGTGGCACAAATATTACTTGCCACTTGTCAGCCCAAGACTCGATATTGTCCAGGTCTTGCAAATTTATATATGGACTGTTTCAGTATCTGAGGAATCGCTGCTGAAAATTGTGCAATCATCAGAGAACACTTCTGATCTTATGATGGAAGGAAATTCATTGATGAAGCAGCTGATGGTTGGGCCGAGGGCACTATGCTGAGGTGCTCATGCAGTGATGTCCTAGAACTAAAATGATTGACTTCCAACCACCACAACTATCTTCCTTTGTGCCAGGTTTGACTCTAACCAGCAGCCAGTTTTCCCCGATTCCCATTGACTTCAGTTTTGCTCGGACTCCTTGACGCCAGATTCAGTCAAATGCTGCCAAGATGTCAAAGGCAGTCGCTCTCATTTCACCGTTGCAGCTTAGCTCTTTTGTCCATGTTTAAAGCAAGGCTGTAATGAGGTCAAAAGCGGAGTGGTCCTGGTGGAACTAAAACTGAGCATCAGTGAACAAGTTATTGCTAAGCATGTACCACTTGATAGCATTGTTCATGACACCTTCTGTCACTTTACTCACGATTGAGTGCAGACTAATGGCATGGTAATTGGCCAGGCTGGATTTGTCCTGCTTTTTGTGTGCAGGATACACCTGGGCAATTTCCCACAATGCCGGGTAGATACCAGTGTTGTAGCTGTATTGGAACAGCTTGGCTAGAGGTGCAGCAAGTTCTGGAGCACAAGCTTTCAGTACTATTGCCAGAATTTCAGAGCCCATAGGCTTAGCAGTATCCAGTGCCTTGAGCCGTTTCCTGATATCATGTAGAGTGAACTGGAATGGCTGAAGACTGGCATCTGTGATGCTGGAGATCTCTGGAGGAGGCCAAGATAGATCATCCCCTTGGCCCTTCTGGCTGAAGATTGTTGCAACTGTTTTCGGCTTATTTTCTGCATTGGCAGGCAGCATGGTGGCGCAGTGGTTAGCACTGCTGCCTCACAGCACTGAGGTCCCAGGTTCGATCCTGATTCAGTTATTTAGTGCCTTTACTGTAGAAAAACATCCCAAAGTGCTTCGCAAAGAAAAGAATAAGTCAAAATTGGTCATGGAGGGAAAAGGGGCATTGAGACCAAAAACTTGATCAAAGAAGTGAGTTTTAAAGACGGTGTTCAAAAATAGGGAAATGAAAATGTTTAGTGAGAAAATTTCAGAATATGGGATCTAGACTGCTAAAATCATGTCCATCAATACTGGGCAGAAAGGAAATGATTAAAAGGCAAATATTAGAAGAATGGAAAGTTCTCGGGAGGGGTTGTACAGCCAGAGAATGAATTGGAAACAGGGTGGGTGAGCAGGATATGGTGTGGGGTACGATAACGACAGCATTTGGAGAAGCTGAAATTTATACACTATGAAGGATTGGAGGCCATGGGAATATTGAAGGAGAATAAAATCTTAGCTCAGGGGGAAGGAGTCAAACTTGTTAATCACCGTGAACCATTAATTTCAGCATATTTATTGAATTTCTAAGCATTGTTTTACAAAATCAATTGGCTGCAAATTACCAATCAGTTTTATTTGAGAGTGAATATTACTCAAATCAAAAGAATCAACCATCAGCAATGCACACTTCACACACATAACTAAATAGGATCCTGGCTGGTCTCAAAGTAAAGCTGAACAATTTGAAACTAGTTCGTGCTCTCCTATGGGTGTGTAGACACCAGAATATTTTAAAAGAATTTACTACTTCAGTAAATTATACACTGGGGAGCAATACATAAAAACAAATCTCAAGAAAAGGTCATTGGCGAGATTCTCTGAGCCCGCGCCGGGTCGGAGAACTGCTGGGGACGCAGGAAATTCCCTCCACGCCACAGCACGATTCTCGGCGACCGGAGAATCAGCGGCAATCGCGCCCACGCAGTTGCTGCGGCGCCAGTCGACGATTCTCCGCGGGCGACCTGCCGAACTCCTGCTGGCGTGGTTCCAACCTGGTATCCTGGTGGGGGGGGGGAGATCTGGCTCCGGGGGCCTCCACGGGGCCCAGGCCCGCGATCGGGGGCTTTCGATCGGCGGGGGCCCGCGATCTGGAGGGGGCCTTCCTCCTTCCGCAGGTCTCCAACATGATGCCCCGCGCCGGCGCGGAGACGGCAGTCCAACCATGCGCATGCGCCGGCAACCCCGCACAAGCGCCATGCGGAGACGGCCGTCGCGCGCATGTGCGGACCACCGCCGTCTTTGAAGGGCCGCCTTTCGGTGCCGCAGTAGCGTGCAGCACTCCGGCGACGTGCTAGCCCTGTGAAGACCGCTGAATTGCTGGGCCAGGAGGCCCGTTTACGCCGGCGTCAACGCTTGTCCGGGATTTCAGAGAATCCCGGCCCATGAACATCATTGTAGTCATCAATTATACCATTTTAAAATCTAGATAAAGACAATACAGCAGTGTTCAGAGATGGGCAAAAGGGTACATAGACAGGTGACAAAGGGTGGGTGCACAGGAATAAAATTAATCTACTGCAACTTTATTGAGTAAACATTCAGGGCTATATGCCTGCTTATTGTCACAGACATAATGGCTGAGAGTTAACTATCTTTAATGGAGGACAGATGAAGCAGGTGAAATAACACCAAACGAATTTGAGAAATTTGGAAAAGAATCTAGAGTAAAATCGTAATATACAGTTGACCAGCATTCCTGTCCAAGAGGTCCAGATTCCAAAATCTCAAAGAACAAACTAATTCCAAGCAAGCCTGTGGAAAATTAACTCTGCTGTTTATTAATTATAATGGCTGAAACGTTGTGACAGATATGTCTGCAAAATGATGCCAAAAGTTTCGCCTTCTTGCAAACAGAATAAAAGTATCAGAAAGATATTATTGAGCAAGATTTTATCCAATGAGTGGCATTCCACCCATTGTGATGAATAGTAACTAAACCTGCATTTTTGAAAGACATTTGCTTATATAAATCTACAAATTTAAGCAGCTTAGTTCCTGACCAGGAAAATTCAAATAATCCAGTTGTATCAAAGGTGGCTCTTGAGTCATGTAAAACTGCAAAGTGAATACCAGAAAACTGGGTGGTCCAGAAGATATATTAAAAAATACTTTTGACTTTAACAAAAATCTGAATCCACTTTATTTGTACTACTTTAATATAGCAAGAGACTGTGGTCAAATATAAATACTTCCAACATTAACTGGAAATTTACAAAGGTTAATAAAGGTGTACAAAATTATGAGGGGCCTGGATAGAGTGGACAGGGAAGGCTTGTTTCTCCCAGTAGTGAGGTTAACTCCCAGAGGGTACAGGTTTCAAGTGACTGGGAGAAGGTTTAGATGGGATATTATCATAGAATCCCTACAGTGCAGAAGGAGGCTTTTCGCCCCATTGGACCTACACCGCCCCTACAAAAGAGCACTACTACTCATGCCCAGCCCTCCCTGTCCATGTAACTTGCACCTCCCTGGACACAAAGGGGCAATTTAGCATGGTCAATCCACCTAACCTCCACATCTTTGGTTTGTGGGAGAAAACCAGAGGAAACCCACGTAGACACAGGGAGAATGTACAAACTCCACACAGATAGTGACCCAAGGCCAGAATTGAACCCGGGTCCCTGGCGCTGCAAGGCTGCAGGGCTAACCACTGTGTCACCCTTATTGGGAATGTTAGGAAAACTTTTTCATGGACAGGGTGGGTAGTTGTCTGGAATTCACTGCCTGGATTGGTGGTTGAAGCAGAAACCCTCAATTCATTTAAAAAGGTAAAAGCAAAACACGGTGGATGTTGGAATCTGAAACAAAAAGAGAAAATGCTGGAAAAACCCAGCAGGTATAGTTGCATAATCTAATCATCTTTATTATTGTCACAAATAAGCTCATCTGTGGAGGGAGAAAATAGAATTAACATTTTGAGTCTGTGTGGACTTGAAACGTTAACTGTAACTCGAGCAGCACGGTAGCACAAGTGATTAGCACTGTGGTTTCACAGCGCCAGGGTCCCAGGTTCTATTACATGCTGGGTCACTGTCTGTGCGGAGGCTGCACATTCTCCCCGTGTCTGTGTGGGTTTCCTCAGGGTGCTCCAGTTTCCTCCCACAGTCCAACGACGTGCAGGTTAGGTGGATTGGCCATGATAAAAGTATCCTTAGTGACCAAAAAAGATTAGGAGGGGTTATTGGGTTACGGGGATAGGGTGGAAGTGAGAGCTTAAGTGAGTCGGTGCAGACTTGATGGGCCGAATGGCCTCCTTCTGCACTGTATGTTCTATGTACTATGTACTCTCTCCCAAGATGCAGCCAGACTTACCGAGTTTTTCCAGTATTTTCTGTTTTTATAATTTAAAAAGGTACCTGGATCGACAATTGAAATACTGGAACTTGCAAAGTGGGATTAGAATGGATGGCTCGATTTTTCAGCCGGTGCAGACCCGGTGGATTGAATGGTCTCATTCTGTGCCGTTACTTTTCTATGATTCTACGGCTGTACTGTTATCACATCGTCAATCAACAGCTTCCTCCATGATTTCATTAAAATTAGCTTTTCACTTGCCACTACTTACGGTGAAATGAAGTCTGCCTGCTGTCTCGTAAATTACATTCAACTGAAGAGTCATTATGTCATTCAGGAACAATGTCTTCTCAGTGCGGCTCAGAGTACCTGTGAAGCCAGTGCTGGTTGGCATAAGGTAATCCACATTGTAAGAAGGATAGTTTGATGGTAAAAAACAAAGTGGGGACAACGCATTGACCTCTGGATTCCAGCAGCAGCCACGAGCCTGACATTTCTTCATATCAATCAGCTCATTAAAAGCACAGTCAAACCTACCATTAGGATCAATATCACACTGAGAGGCACTGTGATAACTCTTATTGAATGATAGCTTGCTCAGTGTTTCCAAGGTCGCTGTTCTGTTTCTATAATTTGGAGATTGCCACAATTGACCTAGTTTAGTTGCGCCCAGGTTGATAGATCGAGATATTACTAGAGAATCTGGTGCAGAACAATTATGGTAAGTAATCACAGCGCCTAGAATGACGGAAAGCAGAATGGCCCCATACTTGAAAGCAGCAAATGCATGCATTCTTGGTGTAGTCACAAATGGAAGTCTAGTGGGTCCAGTTTCTTCATTTCCTGAAACAAGAGCCCACTCATCTGCTTCAAAATGTTGTGAAACCATGACAAAAAGACAGATGGTCTTGAAGCTGTGTTTAGTTTCTGCACCTGGATGATAGAGGAGAAAAAATACAGGTGAAAAATAAATCATGGTAGTTTGTGCAACAAATGCATCAGAATGTTAACAAAAAAAACATGTAAAAGAACAGAAGATAAAAGCAAATTACTGCTTACAGAATACAGGAAGATATAAAACAGGTTTGCAGAATGGTGGACTAGTGGCAAGTAAAATTCAATATAATGTTATGGACAGGGCAGAGAGGCAAACTGAACTCCTTTCTTTTTCTCACCATCTGTCCATCAGCAGAGCTGTTTTAATTCCTGCCTACCTCCAGCATCTCATTTATAACCCTTTGGCGCTCCACCCTCTTTAGCACAGCTTTAGCTGCTTTAGCACAGTGGGCTAAACAGCCGGCTTGTAATGCAGAACAATGCCAGCAGCACGGGTTCAATTCCCGTAACTACCTCCCCGAACAGGCGCTGGAACGTAGCGACTTGGGGCTTTTCACAGTAACTTCATTGAAGCTTACTTGTGACAATAAGCGATTATTATTATTCTCCTTGTCCACCTTTGCCTTAAACGAGATCACCTCCTCCCTCACCACCGCCTTTACAGCTTCAAAAACCACCGTCTGCGAAACCTCCCCAGAACAATTGAACCCCACATATTCCTTGATTACTTTCCCAATCCTTATCACAGAACCCTGAGTCCCCCAACAGCCCCACATCTAATCTCCATCCTGACCTCTGCACTGCCCCCCTCTCCACCATATCCACCCAATGTGGCGCATGATCCAATATCGCATTTGTCGAGTATTCCAATGCCTAACCCCTGCCAACAGCGCCTTCCCCACCACAAATAAGCCAATTCCCGAATAAACCTTGTGGACCAAGGAGGAAAAAAAGAGTACTCCCGCTCTCCTGGGTGCCGAAACCTCCAAGGGTCCACCCGTCCCATTTCTGCCATTAGTCCAGCCAACGCCTTTGGGGACAAGTGAGTGCGGCCGTGACCTGTCCAATCTCGGCTCCTACACCAGGTTCCAGTCCCCACCCCAAAATCAATCTGTGTGAATCCAAGTCAGGGATGGCCCGACACACCTTCACAAATCCTACATTATCCCAGTTGGAACCATACACGCTTACCAGTGCCACCAGCCTCCCCTCCAATGCCCCGGTCACTATCACATTCCTGCCTCCCTGGTCTGCAAACACTTTCTCCATCTGGAACCGTGCTCTTTTGCTAACCAGGATTGCTACCCCTTGAATCCTACCATCAAATCCCAAATGAAATACCTGGCTGATCCGGCCCTTCCTAAGCCTCACCTGGTCCTTCACCCTCAAGTGAGTCTCCTGCAGCATCGCCACATTGGCCTTCAAACCTTTCAGATGTGGCAATATCCTTGATCTCTTGACTGGGCCAACGAACCCCATCACGTTCCACGTAACTATCATAACCGGGGTCTCTCACCCCCCCCCTTTCTTATCCACCATCATCGTAACACCGGGCCTTGCCCCATGAGCCTGACGCCCATATCCATTGTTAACATCGAACCCCCTCCCAGAATCCCCCTGCACTTCCTCTCAAAAAGCCATCACCCAGTATCGATCCCCTCCCTCCCCTTTCACATCTCCACCGTCTCAAAATAGAAATCTTTGGCACTGTAGGTCACCCTCAGCTTCACTGTATATACCACACCAAATCTTATCCCGCTGTTGTATAATGCCATCTTAACTCGGCCGAAAGCAGCTCCACCGTCAAGTCCTGGTACATGTGAACTCCAGCACCAGCCCACTGCACCTCATGCTTCTGCTTCGCTCAGTTCAACACCTTCTCCTTCATGTGGTACTTGATTTGATTTGATTTGTTTTATTATTGTCACATGTATTAGTATACAGTATTGTTAGTATTGTTTCTTGCATGCTGTACAGACAATGCACACCGTACACAGGGAAGGAGAGACTGCAGAATATAACGTAGAGACTGTAGAATATAATGGTACTTGTAAAAACAGACTGCAGAAAGAGACTGCAGAATATAATAGTACTTGTGAAAGCAGATGATCACTGCCCTTGGCGGATCATTTAACTTTGGGTTTTGCCTCAGCAACCGATGAGCTTGGTCCAGTTCATACCGGGAGGGCTTCTCACCCTCCCCCATCAATTCCGCCAACATCTTGGTGAAGTACAGTCGGCCTCGAGCCCTCTACTCTTTCGGGCTAGCCCAAAATCCTCACATTTTGCCGCCTCGAGTGGTTCTCCAGGTCCTCCAGCTTTGCTCAAAGCCTCTTATTGGCCTCGACCCCCCTCCGCAGCTCATCCCCCATCGAGGTGAGCCGATCGCTGTGCTGCGACATGGCCTTCTCGAAAACTCCACTCCCTTCATCCTCTCGCTCTGCTCCCTCACCTCAGCCGATGTCTTCGCCACAGCTATTCTCTCACCAGGGCGGCTGCCACCTCCCCCAACGCCACCGCCATCTCCTTCCTCACCACCTCCATGTGCTTCGCAAACTGCTTCTCCAGGTCCAAAGACATCATCTTGGTCATCCCCTCTGTTGTGAACAGTGCGGCCCCACCCGGCAGCCCAGCCTCCGCCATCTTGCCAGCTCCCTGGCTGACCCTTTCACTCGACGGTGAACACTCAATCACTCCCTTCTTCCCAGCTGTTTTCTTAATCCTTTTGACATCCTTTGCCTTCCTTGCATATTCTTTCAATCAATCATTCGCAAATTGCCCCCAGGACCAGACTTTAAAACTCCTAAAAACACGCCTCAAACAGGAGCCACCCAACATGCGACTTCCCCTCTACATGCTGCCACTGGAAGTCTTATCCGCAGGTATAAAAAATTATTTTTTGTTGATTAATTTAGAGTACCCAATTCTCTTTTTTCCCAGTTAAGGGGCAATTTAGCTTGGCCAATCCACCTACTCCGCACATCTTTGGGATGTGGGGATGAGACCCACGCAAACATGGGGAGAATGTGCAAACTCCACACGGACAGTGACCCGAGGTTGGGATCGAACCCGGGTCCTCAGTGCCGTGAGGCAGCAGTGCTAACCACTGGGCCACCATGTACAACAAACTCAATGGCTCATTCTTTGTTGTAAGTCTAGGTTGGGGAGACAGACTATCCTCTGCTCCCTTGTTTCCTTGATTGTAGTGGGTTCACACAATGATAGGTATGAGATTATATAAGAGGGGCGAGCTTTGTCCTATTATTACTGCTGGACTTTTTCAGAACTGTAGACAACTTGCAAATTATGGGACCTGTAGTTGCCATGTTTTCGGTCCAGTAAAGTCCATTTTAAAATAAGCAGAAAGTAAGGGGCGCGATTCTCCCCAAAAAATGATCAAGTGTAATTTTGGATGAGTTTGGCGGGATGTTTCCCGCCAGCATTTTGGGTGCGATTCAGACCTGTCTCCACCCACACTTAGTCATTTTTTGGGACGTGGGGAGTTTCTCACCGGTCAAGCCCACACTTGGATCTGAAGTCGCCGCCTAGACTGGCTCCTCAGAGATCGAGTCGACATTTTGAAAGGGTGCCCCAATCGCTGTGAGCTTGAGGGTTCCCCATTCCTCCCACCCATGGACAAGGCGATGCCCACTGACATGGGCATCATCACGCCCCTCACTGAGGACTCCCCCACATTTAGGGCCCACATTTGTTAGGCCTTTCAGCAGTCCCCCCCTTCATCCCCCTACGTTCATGACATCCAAACAAACAAAGAACAAAGAAATGTACAGCACAGGAACAGGCCCTTCGGCCCTCCAAGCCCGTGCCGACCATGCTGCCCGACTAAACTACAATCTTCTACACTTCCTGGGTCCGTATCCTTCTATTCCCATCCTATTCATATATTTGTCAAGATGCCCCTTAAATGTCCCTATCGTCCCTGCGTCCACTACCTCCTCCGGTAGCGAGTTCCAGGCACCCACTACCCTCTGCGTAAAAAACTTGCCTCGTACATCTACTCTAAACCTTGCCCCTCTCACCTTAAACCTATGTCCCCTAGTAATTGACCCCTCTACCCTGGGGAAAAGCCTCTGACTATCCACTCTGTCTATGCCCCTCATAATTTTGTATACCTCTATCAGGTCTCCCCTCAACCTCCTTCGTTCCAGTGAGAACAAACCGAGTTTATTCAATCGCTCCTCATAGCTAATGCCCTCCATACCAGGCAACATTCTGGTAAATCTCTTCTGCACCCTCTCTAAAGCCTCCACATCCTTCTGGTAGTGTGGCGACCAGAATTGAACACTATACTCCAAGTGTGGCCTAACTAAGGTTCTATACAGCTGCAACATGACTTGCCAATTCTTATACTCAATGCCCCGGCCAATGAAGGCAAGCATGCCGTATGCCTTCTTGACTACCTTCTCCACCTGTGTTGCCCCTTTCAATGACCTGTGGACCTGTACTCCTACATCTCTTTGACTTTCAATACTCTTGAGGGTTCTACCATTCACTGTATATTCCCTACCTGCATTAGACCTTCCAAAATGCATTACCTCACATTTGTCCGGATTAAACTCCATCTGCCATCTCTCCGCCCAAGTCTCCAGACAATCTAAATCCTGCTGTATCCTCCGACAGTCCTCATCGCTATCCGCAATTCCACCAACCTTTGTGTCGTCTGCAAACTTACTAATCAGACCAGTTACATTTTCCTCCAAATCATTTATATATACTACAAAGAGCAAAGGTCCCAGCACTGATCCCTGTGGAACACCACTGGTCACAGCCCTCCAATTAGAAAAGAATCCCTCCATTGCTACTCTCTGCCTTCTATGGCCTAGCCAGTTCTGTATCCACCTTGCCAGCTCACCCCTGATCCTGTGTGACTTCACCTTTTGTACTAGTCTACCATGAGGGACCTTGTCAAAGGCCTTACTGAAGTCCATATAGACAACATCTACTGCCCTACCTGCATCAATCATCTTAGTGACCTCCTCGAAAAACTCTATCAAGTTAGTGAGACACAACCTCCCCTTCACAAAACCGTGCTGCCTCTCACTAATACGTCCATTTGCTTCCAAATGGGAGTAGATCCTGTCTCGAAGAATTCTCTCCAGTAATTTCCCTACCACTGAAGTAAGGCTCACCGGCCTGTAGTTCCCGGGATTATCCTTGCTACCCTTCTTAAACAGAGGAACAACATTGGCTATTCTCCAGTCCTCCGGGACATCCCCTGAAGACAGCGAGGATCCAAAGATTTCTGTCAAGGCCTCAGCAATTTCCTCTCCAGCCTCCTTCAGTATTCTGGGGTAGATCCCATCAGGCCCTGGGGACTTATCTACCTTAATATATTTTAAGACACCCAACACCTCGTCTTTTTGGATCACAATGTGACCCAGGCTATCTACACCCCCTTCTCCAGACTCAACATCTACCAATTCCTTCTCTTTGGTGAATACTGATGCAAAGTATTCATTTAGTACCTCGCCCATTTCCTCTGGCTCCACACATAGATTCCCTTGCCTATCCTTCAGTGGGCCAACCCTTTCCCTGGCTACCCTCTTGCTTTTTATGTACGTGTAAAAAGCCTTGGGATCTTCCTTAACCCTATTTGCCAATGACTTTTCGTGACCCCTTCTAGCCCTCCTGACTCCTTGCTTAAGTTTCTTCCTACTTTCCTTATATTCCACGCAGGCTTCGTCTGTTCCCAGCCTTTTAGCCCTGACAAATGCCTCCTTTTTCTTTTTGACGAGTCCTACAATATCACTCGTCATCCAAGGTTCCCGAAAATTGCCGTATTTATCTTTCTTCCTCACAGGAACATGCCGGACCTGTATTCCTTTCAACTGCCACTTGAAAGCCTCCCACATGTCAGATGTTGATTTGCCCTCAAACATCCGCCCCCAATCTATGTTCTTCAGTTCCCGCCTAATATTGTTATAATTAGCCTTCCCCCAATTTAGCACATTCATCCTCGGACCACTCTTATCCTTGTCCACCAGTACTTTAAAACTTACTGAATTGTGGTCACTGTTACCGAAATGCTCCCCTACTGAAACATCTACCACCTGGCCGGGCTCATTCCCCAATACCAGGTCCAGTACCGCCCCTTCCCTAGTTGGACTGTCTACATATTGTTTTAAGAAGCCCTCCTGGATGCTCCTTACAAACTCCGCCCCGTCTAAGCCCCTGGCACTAAGTGAGTCCCAGTCAATATTGGGGAAGTTGAAGTCTCCCATCACCACAACCCTGTTGTTTTTACTCTTTTCCAAAATCTGTCTACCTATCTGCTCCTCTATCTCCCGCTGGCTGTTGGGAGGCCTGTAGTATACCCCCAACATTGTGACTGCACCCTTCTTGTTCCTGATCTCTACCCATATAGCCTCACTGTCCTCTGAGGTGTCCTCTCGCATTACAGCTGTGATATTCTCCCGAACAAGTAGCGCAGCTCCGCCTCCCCTTTTACATCCCCCTCTATCCCGCCTGAAACATCTAAATCCTGGAACGTTTAGCTGCCAATCCTGCCCTTCCCTCAACCAAATCTCTGTAATGGCAACAACATCATAGTTCCAAGTACTAATCCAAGCTCTAAGTTCATCTGCCTTACTCGTAATGCTCCTTGCATTAAAACATATGCACTTCAGGCCACCAGACCCGCTGTGTTCAGCAACTTCTCCCCGTCTGCTCTGCCTCAGAGCCACACTGTCCCTATTCCCTAGTTCTCCCTCAATGCTCTCACCTTCTGACCTATTGCTCCCGTGCCCACCCCCCTGCCATACTAGTTTAAACCCTCCCGTGTGACACTAGCAAACCCTTCATACCCCCTTCACACAGCCCAACCCTTCATATCCCACCTTTCATTGGCATAGCCCCCAGTCTTTGCCAGTGCCAACCTGGCACCTGGGCACTGCCCCAACACAGGCAGTGCCTGGGGGAGTGCTAGGGCACTGACCTGCCCCTGACCACTCAGGGAACTCCAATGGCCCCACGATCCCCTAGCTTGCACATCCCTGGATACTATGGGGCAATTTATCATGGTTAAATATCTCTAGACCGTGGAAGGAAACTGGAGCACCTGGAGGAAACTCACGCAGACACGAGAGGAACGTGCAAACTCTACAGTCACCCAAGGCTGGAATTGAACCCGGTACCCTGGTGCTGTGAGACAGCAGTGCTAAATCCAAAGGTTAGGTGGGGTTACGGGGATAGGGCAGGAGAGTGGGCCGAGGTAGGGTGCTCTTTCGGAGGGCCAGTGCACTCAATAGACTGAATGGCCTCCTTCTGTACTGTAGGGATTTTATTTATTTTTAAAATTTAGAGTACCCAATTCATTTTTTCCAATTAAGGGGCAATTTAGCGTGGCCAATCCACCTAGCCTGCACATCTTTGGGTTGTGGGGGCGAAACTCACGCAAACATTGGGAGAATGTGCAAACTCCACATGGACAGTGACCCAGAGCTGGGATCGAACCTGGGACCTCGGCACCGTGAAGCAGCAGCGTGGCTAACCAACGGCGCCACCATGCTGCCTTACTGTAGGAATTCTATGATATCATCCCTCCTTACTGCAGTAATTGACTCCTTAATCAATATTATGACACCACCTCCTCTTACATCCTTCCCACTCACCCTTGAAGATTCAATACCCCACAATATTGAACTGGCAGTCCTGCCCCTCCATCAACCATTTCTGTGAGAGCAATATCATATTCACAAGTGTTCATCAACCCCCTCAACTCATCTGCCTTACTCGCAAGACTCCTTGCATTAAAATAAATGTCATCCAGTCTTGCCATACTACTCCCTTGTGCCTTAACCTGTCTATAATCACTGCCTTCCAGTCTGACTTGTTTTTTCTTCTATATTTGGCTATGCACCACCCCCTTACTCTACCTTCACTCCATATCCCATCCCCTTGCCAAAGTATTTTAACCCCCTCCAACTCAGCACAAGCAAAACTCCCTATAAAGATCTTTATCCTGTTCCAATTTAGGTGTAATCAGTCCAACTTGTACAGTTCCCACCTTCCACATAAATGGATCCAGTGTTCCAGCAATCTAAAGCACTCCCTCCTACACCATCTCTTCAAGGTTACAAAATTAGTTTTTTTTTAATTCACTGGAGAAAATGTAGCAAACATAAGTCTGCCAACCTGTCAGTCATTACCACTGCTTTCACTGTTTGAAGTGGTTCACTATTTACATTAATGACCTGGAGGAAGGAACGGAGTGTAAAGTTTACAAATTTGCCGATGATACAAAAATAGGTGGAAGAGCATGCTTTGATGAGGATGTTGTGATTCTTTATTGGGATAGAGATAGATTGGATGACTGGGTGAAAAACTGGCAAATGGAGTTTAATGTGGGCAAGTGTGAGGTCATTTACTTTGGAAGGAGGAATCAAAAGACAGATTATTATCTAAATGGAGAGAGACACTGCAGGTAAGTGAAGTTCAGAGGGATCTAGGTGTTCTTATGCATAAATCGCAAAAAGATAGGAGGCAGGTACAACAAGTCATTAAGAAGATATTTTGACCTTGATTGCAAAGGGGATGGAGTTTAAAAATAGGTACATTTTGTTTCAACTGTACAGGATGTTACGAGTCCTCATCTGGAATACTGTGTACAGGACTGGTCCCTTTACCCAAAAAAGGATATACCAACATTGAAGGCAGTCCAAAGGAGATTTGATCCCTGGTTTTCCTATCAAGAGAGACAAAACAGTCTGCATCTGTATTCCTTGGAGTTCCTAGAAGAGTGAGGGATGACCTTATTCAAACATAGAAGATCCTGAGGGGGTTTGCCAGGGTAGATGGCGGGATGTTTTCACGAGTGGGAGGGTCTCGAACAAGGTCGTTTAAAACTGAGATGTGCAGAAATTTATTCTCACCAGAGGGTGGTGGAGGCTGGATCATTACAAGTATTTAAAGTGGAGGTGGATAAATATTTGATAGATCGAGGAATAGAGAGCTATGGGGAAATGGCACAGAAAAGGAGTTGAGGCCGATGTAGATTAGCCATGATCATATTGGGGGGGGGGGGGGGGGCAGGCTTGAAGAGCCTGGTGGCCTACTCCAAATTCGTGTGTGTTCGTGCTTCAAATGTGCACTAAGCTCACCCCCCAGATCGAGGGCGCATAAATTCTCTTCTGATTCGTGCTGCTGGGAAACACCGTCTAATGTTCTGACAGGATACGAAGTACCTTCAAAATTAAAATCTAACAACTTGAATCAGGAAGTAGACGTGCTTACCCTCTTAAAACTAAACGCCGAGAGAGATTCTTGTTAGTTACTGGGATCAAAGGCTGGGGAAGGGAGTCAGGTGCCGAATTGCTGAACAGGCTGGAGGGGCGGAGTGGCCTCCTCCTGTTCCCCTGAGTCGTCTCTGAGCTGCTGATTATGGGGTTTTGATTACAAATAGAAAGTGCTGGAAAACCTCTGCAGCTCAGGCGCCATCTGCGGAGGTGCGCTGGGCCGCACTCCAACCGTTTGCCCAGCTATTCCGGGACCCGGTCGCCCCTGGAAAACATGAACAGAACAAGTTCCAAGTCACATTGTGCGCATGTGTGAGAGAGGCCAAGAGCTGAACATGGCGGCTCCGCCTTCCCTCAGGTCCGGTTCACAGCGCCCGGCCCCCGGGGGGGGGTCAACAATGATGGGAGCTCTCGACTCCCATTATTGACGCCCCGATCGCTCAATGCTCTCAACTCCCCTCGCCCAGCAGTGGTACGGTCGGACACGTGACTCCGGCTGAGGCCGGGGTTGTTGTTGTTGCCGTTTCTTAGCAACGGGGAAGGAACATGGCGGATGAGGAGAGGTAACTGGACATCACCATTCCCAGCCTAATCCGCAACGCTTTCCTTTCGCGCGTTTAAAACAAAATAATAATGCTGCTGTCACCTAATTGTTCGCGATGTCAGGAAATTGAAAGTGGTTGCGAAATTTCATTTAATGTTTGCGTTTTAAGGATTGCCGGGCCCTTCGAGGCTCATTGATGAAGAGGGTCTTCGATGTGATGGTTTGAAAATGGATCCCAACTCGGAAAACACGCAGTTTCCTTATGTTTCATTTAGGTTTGCGATGCGCGTCACTTGACCGTGGCTGTGCCACTGGACAATTTCTCAGTTAGGTGATGTGTTAAAAATGCACCCCAATATGATTTTTAAGAATTTATAAAAATATTATTCTTTGAAGAAAGTAGAGGAGACCCATTTGTAGTGATTGTTGCACAACAAGAAGAATTGTGATTGTGTGCTCAGAAGGTATGTCTTGGAATAGGAACATAGATGCCCACATCCTATAAAGGAGGAGGCCATTTGGCCCTTCATACATGCTCCGCTATCCTTTATAATCATGGCTGATCATCCAACTTGATAGCATAATCCTGCCCCCCCCCCCCCCCCCCATCAATGGAATTGACAGTGGAATCAACAGCAAATGGGGTTGAATAATGAATGAGGGAAGGGAAAATCAAGAACAATGACAGAGAGGGCAGTCCTGAGATAATGGAAAGTGAGCCAGATCATAAACTTTCAACCACAGTACACTTGGAGTGATTTGAGAGGAACCATAACAGCAATTTAGGTAAATTTTTAAAGTGCTGTTTTTGAAATGTAGAAATCATTTCTAAAGTACAGTCTTGAACATTTATTTTCTATGATTGTTTAATTCACTTGTTTATCTCTTCATAGTCCCAAGCCTGACCAGGATGAAGAAGCACCAGATACTGCACAGACGGTAAACATATTTTTTAGTGTTTTGATTTTTATTCCACATCTGAAATTTTTATTCCACATCTGTTTCTTGATTTGGTTGGCAAACCAAGTACTTCAGTGGGCAAGTTTCACGGTACTAAATCTGGTTTAGCTCAGTGGGCTAGACAACTGGTTTGTAATGCAGAATAAGGCCAGCAGCGCAGGTTCAATTCCCGTACCAGCTTACCTGAATAGGCACTGGAATGTGGCGACTCGGGGCTTTTCACATTAACTTCATACTTGTGACAATAAAAGGTTATTATAACTGTAAAATTGCTCCAAAGTGTCATGAATTAATTTGTTTTACTGAAGAAGATTTCACCTCGATATGCTATAGATTTGTTGACTAGCAGCTCAACACTGGGCATCCATGAGGTGCTTTGGCCATCAACAGGAGAAGAATTATATTCAGCCATTATCTGTTATCTCATGATCCAGGATGTCCCTCATTCTGCCATTACCATTTGTGAAGTGACCAGTCCTGGTTCAACGAGGAGAGTACAAAATAATACCAGGAGCAACAAGAGGCATACCTAAAAACAAGGTGCCAACCTGGTGAAGCTACATCTCAGGACATGCATGCCAAGCTGAATACTAGAGACCGAGTGAAGCGATGTTGCAACCAGACAATCAGATCAAAACTCTACACTCCTGCCACATTGAGTCATGCCCATTCAGCCATAAAGGATAATCGATAATCAAACATTTAACTGGAGAAGAAGGTTCCAAAACATCCACATTGTCAGTCATGGGAAAGCCCAGCATGTCAGGCACCCATCATCATAAATGACAGTCTTCAGACAATTTGATACATTCCACTTTAAGACAAGAACAGGTATAGACACTGGATACTGTAAAGTCTCTGGTGTCGATTTTAAAATACCTGTGTCACTACCAAACTGGTTACTATACTTGGCCTGCCTAAAAATACATGCCATGCACCTTTCTGGATCTACAATTTTTCAAGCCTAAAGACCAGCTTGATTTTGTGGTGGCCCATAGGCAGTCTTTTAAAAATTAATTTACAGGATGTGGGCATCACTGGCTAAGCCAGCATTTATTGCCCATCCTTTGTTCCCGCTGAGAAGGTGGTAGTGAGCTGTCTTCTTGAACCGCAGCAGTGCCTGGGGTGTGGGTCCATCCAAAGTGCTGTTAGGGAGGGAGCTCCAGGTTTTTGACCAAGTGACAGTGAAGGAGCGGTGATATATTTCCAATTCAATAACTTGGAGGGGAACTTCCAGGTGGTGTTCCTCGGTATCTGCTGCTCTTGTCCTTCTGGATGGTAGCGGTGGGTTTGGAAGGTGATGCCTTTAGTGGTGAAGGGAATATGTGTTTGTGGAAGGGCTACCAATCAAGTGAGCTGCTTTGTCCTGAATGGTGTCAAGCTTCTTGAGTGTTGTTGGAGTTGCTCTCATTCAGGGAGGTGGAGAGTATTCCATAACACTCCTGATGTGCCTTGTAGGTGGTGGACACATTTTGGGGAGTCAAGAAGTGAGTTGCTTGTCAAAGGATTCCTAGCCCCTGACCTGCTTTTGTAGCCACAGTATTTGTATGGATAGTTTAATTTCTGGTCAATGGTAACCCCCACCTAGGATGTTGATAGTGGGTGATTCAGCGATCGTAACACCATTAAATGTCAAGGGGCAATGGTTAGATTCTCTCTTGTTGGAGATGGTCATTGCCTGGCACTTATCTGGTGTGAATATTGCTAACCATTAGTCATTCCAAGCCTGGACATTGTCCAGATCCTTCTGTATTTGAGCATGGATTGCTTCAGTATCTGCGGAGTCGTGGATGGTGCTGAACATTGTGCTGCCATCAGCAAACATCTCCATTTCTGACTTTATGATGGAAGGAAGGACATTGATAAAGCAGCTAAAGGTGGTTAGTCCTAAGGCACTAGCCTGAGGAACTTCTGCAGTGATGTCCTGCAATTGAGATGATTGACCTCCAACCACCATAACATTCTTACTTTGTGCTAGGAACTGGCTGCTCAACATGCTCGTTTTCCACCTGCAGAATGCTACAGCCAGGCATTCAAAAAGCACCAACAGCCATTCAGCTGGATGTGTCCCTCATGGTTTTGCCAGCCCATACCTTTACAACCTCTTTCAAACTTCCTTCATTACCCTCCTTAAAATGTGCCACCTAGATCTTGCCCACAATTCTTGCCCCTAACACATTCCATACCACAGATTGCTATTCAGTTATTTTTTATCTCTGTGACCTCCTTTAGGATGTTCTCTGTTGTTAACGTATACCATGCGATATGTTTGAAAAAGAGAGCTTCACTTTTGTGAGGGCCACAAAGAATCCAGCACGAGTTTTAAGGATACAAAGTAATAACATTTATTTACAATAACATATATATAACAGTAGCAGTAACTTCCCTTGCTGCATACTCCTTCCTGCTGGTTCCTGAACTGGCCAGCTTTATTTATACAAGGAGTTTACTAATGGTTTCTCCGCCCCCCTCATTGGGGAAGCTCATACTCCCACGGGATTGTGGGATTGTCATTAGTCCCCAGCCAATGGTACGTAGGCAGGTTATAACATCCTTCCCCCCCCAAAGTCCAAGGAATCCACCGAAGACCCTGGCGAAGGAGGGCGTCGGACTCGTTTTTACCGCAGGCCGGACACCATTTGCATGCGGCGCTGGATCAGGCGGCGTGTAACGAGACGGAGACCGGCGCTTCCGTGATGAACGGCGCAACGGTTGTACATCCACGGCCCGTGGACCCGAGGATTCCCCCTCTGATGCATCCTGTGTCTCCATCTCGGAGTCAGAGTCTGCTGCCTCTGTCATGTCAGCGTCTCTATCTCCATTCGGTTCCGTAACGACCTGCGCAGGCTTCGGGTGAGGCACCAGTGTAAGATTGTGAGGACTACCTTCTCTGGTCTCTGCGGCTGTAGAAATGAGCTCCGGGGGCGGGGAATCTTTTGAGGGGATAGTCTTCTGGACCGAATGTGGTCTACATGTTTGCGCTGGAGACGACCCTGGGCTTGCACCTGGTAAGATATAGGGCCCGTTTGGCGAAAGATTACACCAGGAACCCATCGGGCACCACCAGCAAAATTCCGAACGAACACTGGGTCACCGGGCGCAAACTGCCGAATCGGCCGATGCCGAGAAAATCCCTGTCCCTGCCGTTCTTGTGTGCGGCGTACTTTTGCGCCAATGTCCGGGAAGACCATACTAAGGCGGGTGCAAAGTCTCCGGCCCATTAGGAGTTCTGCGGGAGCTAACCCAGTCACTGCATGCGGGGTGGTCCTATACGTAAACAAAAAGCGAGCCAGTCTCGTGTCCATTGATCCGGAAGACTGCTTCTTTAGGCCTCTTTTGAATGTCTGCACTGCACGCTCTGCCAACCCATTTGAAGCCGGGTGGTAAGGGGCAGTGCGGATATAGCGTATGCCGTTCATCTTCGTGAACCTCGCAAACTCCTCACTCGTGAATGGAGTGCCGTTATCCGTGACCAGAACCTCGGGGAGGCCATGCGTACTAAACGATAAACGCATCTTTTCAATTGTTGCGCAGGACGTTGTCCCCTGCATCTTATGCACCTCTAAGCATTTAGACTGGGCGTTAATTAGTAGAAGGAACATGGATCCTTGAAAAGGGCCTGCGAAATCTGCATGCAAGCGTGCCCAAGGCCGCCCTGGCCATTCCCAGTGATGTAGGGGCGCGGCCGGCGGAAGATTCTGATGCTCCTGGCAAATGGAGCAGTTTTGGGCCACCTTCTCAATGTCGGTGTCGAGGCCTGGCCACCAGACATAACTCCGGGCCAACATTTTCATTTTGGTCACGCCTGGATGCCCATTGTGCAAGTCTGTTAGTATCAGCTCCTGGCCTTTTTCCGGGACAATCACACGCGTCCCCCACAAGAGGATGCCGTCTTCCACGCTGACTTCTGTCAGCTTGGAGGAAAATGCCCGCAACTCGCCTGGGAGCTGTCTATGCTGCCCACCATACAGGACTATGTGCCGAACCTTTGACAGGACTGGCTCCGTCTGGGTCCACTCACGGATCTGTGATGCCGTGACAGGCAAGGTGTCCATAAAATCTAGGGTTGCAACCACCTCACCGGTCCTGGGGGTCGACATGGGGCCGGTCGATAATGGCAATCGGCTCAGTGCGTCGGCATTTGCTATCTGCGTACCTGGTTTGTGCTCCAGAGAATACTCATATGCAGCAAGCAACAAAGCCCAGCGCTGGATCCGTGCAGAAGCAATGGGCGGTATTGGCTTATCCTCTCTGAAAAGTCCCACCAGAGGCTTATGATCAGTCACGATACTGAAATGGCAGCCATACACGTACTGGTGGAAGCGTTTCACCGCAAAAACCACTGCCAGGCCCTCCTTCTCGATCTGCGCGTACTTTTTCTCCGCTGCAGTCAATGTGCGGGAGGCGAAAGCTATCGGTCGCTCGGCCCCGTTCTCCATCTTGTGGGACAGGACGGCCCCAATACCATACGGGGATGCATCACATGTGACGAGCAAAGGCTTTCCAGGATCATAGTGGGTTAGTAACCCAGATGACGACAATTGTTGCTTTACCCGCCGGTTTCTTGCGGCTGACCCCAAACCCAGGTGTGATTTTTCTTTAGCAGAAGGTGCAAAGGGGCCAGCGTAGTTGCCAGATTGGGGAGGAACTTCCCGTAATAGTTTACGAGACCGAGAAAAGAACGAAGATGCGAAGTGTCAGTCGGGGCGGGGGCATGCTGAATTGTACGCACCTTCTCTGTGACGGGGTGCAAACCTTTGCGGTCCACCCGATAACCTAGGTAGACTACTTCCTTTGCCTGAAATACGCACTTTGTGCGACGTAAACGGACTCCAGCCTCCGAAAGGCGTCTAAGGACAGCCTCCAGATTTTCCAAATGTTCCTGCTCCGACGTCCCTGTAATCAAAACGTCATCTAAGTAGGCAGCCACACGTGGTAAACCTCTCAAAATGCCCTCCATAACACGTTGAAAAATTGCGCAGGCAGAGGATACTCCAAAGGGCAACCGTGTATATTCATACAGGCCCCGGTGTGTATTAATCGTTACATATGGTCGGGAGGCAGGGTCCAGCTCCAACTGCAGGTAGGCGTGACTTATATCTAATTTTGTGAACGAGAGTCCACCTGCAAGTTTCACGTAGAGATCCTCTATGCGAGGCATTGGATATCGGTCGAGTCGGGAAACCGTATTCACTGTAAGTTTATAGTCGCCACACAAGCGAACTGTGGCAGCTGGCTTAATTACAGGTACAATTGGTGCTGCCCAGTCAGCAAAACGGACGGGCCTGATAATACCCAAACTCTCCAAGAGCTCCCCTTCTACCTTCTCGAGCAAGGCGTAAGGCACTGGGCGCGCCCGTAAATAGCGTGGCGTGGCTCCTGGTTCGACTTGGATACGGGCTATGGCCCCTTTTATTTTCCCCAAACCAGGCTGGAATACATCTGGGTATCGTCCTAGCACCTCAGTCAACCCTTCAGAAACTGTTTGGAGGATGTGCTGCCATTGCAACCGCAAATGGCGCAACCAGTCCCGACCCAACAGGTTGGGCCCATGGCCGCGCACCACGATAAGTGGGAAACGCCCCTCCTGGCGTCCATAAACAGCAGGGGACATTGTAGTTCCTGCAATGTCCAGTGGTTCCCCCGTGTAGGTGGCCAACCTGGCCTGTGAGTCGGTTAATGTAAGGGTCTGTATACCCTGCTTGATGCGGTCGAATGTCCTCTGGGCGATCACGGAGACCGCTGCGCCAGTATCCAACTCCATCTCAAGCGGTTGGCCATTGACCCGTACTGTCACCTTAATGGGGGCCACATGGGGAGCTGCCACACAATGCAGCTGCAGGCAGTCGTCCTCCGTCTCCACGTCCTCAGGAGTAGTCGCCGCAGGTTCATCCACATGGAAGGTACGGCCCCTGGGCTGGTCCCAGTTACGGCCCCTGGGCTGGTCTCAGTTTCGGTCGGAACGACGGCGCCTCTGGCGCCCCCAGGACCGCCGTCCGCGACGGTGTCGGCGCCTACAAGTCTGACACGGACATGGCTCCTCATCCATTGGTTCTGGAGAAGGCTCCCTTCGGGGAGGAATGTCCGACGGCCACTGGCGTCGGTCCGGACTTTGCCTCGCCCAAGGTACCGCAGGAGTGCGGGGGGACATTTTCGGACGGAAGGGGTTGCGCCCCAAGGCATGCACTTCCATTCCCTGTAGCTCCTGCACTCCTCGTTCTGCGCTCTCTCGGGACAATACTATTTGAATGGCCTGTTGAAAAGTCAATGTTGGCTCAGCTAACAACTTTCTCTGGGTGGCCGCATTGTTAATACCGCAAACCAAACGGTCGAGTAACATTTCTGACAAGGTCTCACCATAGTCACAGTACTCCGCAATCCTGCGTAGCCTGGATAGAAAATCGGCAAGGGATTCTCCAGGGGTCCTCTCAGCGGTATTAAACCGGTAACGCTGGACTATCGTGGACGGGGTTGGGTTAAAATGTTGCCCCACTATATTCACAAGTTCATCAAACGTTTTGGTGTCCGGCGCAGCTGGGTACGTAAGGCTCCTAATCACCCCAAACGTATGCGGGCCGCAGGCGGTGAGCAATATGACCACCTGGCGCTCGTTTTCGGTGATATTTGCCCGGAAATAGTAACGCATCCATTGTGTGTACTGATTCCAGCTTTCCAGCGCAGCATCAAAAACATTCAAACGTCCATATAGAGGCATGGTATAATAGAAAACAACTTCCAACCTGTGTCCAACAAAAATCCAGGGAGGTGGCTTCAGCAGTGTAGACAGCTATTCACTTTAATCTTCGTCGCCAGTTTTGTGAGGGCCACGAAGAATCCAGCACGAGTTTTAAGGATACAAAGTAATAACATTTATTTACAATAACATATATATAACAGTAGCAGTAACTTCCCTTGCTGCATAACACTTCCTGCTGGTCCCTGAACTGGCCAGCTTTATTTATACTATGAGTTTACTAATGGTTTCTCCGCACCCCTCATTGGGGAAGCTCATACTCCCACAGGATTGTGGGATTGTCATTAGTCCCCAGCCAATGGTACGTAGGCAGGTTATAACATTCCCTGATGGAAAATAGTACCCAAGATTAAAGTTTAAACTGTTAGGGCATATCCTGTGTGCGCATCTGACACTTGTTTGCATTTTCTTGCAAATTAGGGAGAAACTATTGAAGATGATGCTGAGGAACAAGTTCAGACACTCATTTCAGAACCTGCTGCATCACCAGATATTGTAGATGTTCCAGAAGATACACAAACAAATATGGTAAACATCAATATTTTATCCTATCTCTAATTATTATTATTCTGTGGGTTACAATTTCTAGACTGATTTCTCATATATCAAGAGATGTGCCACTTGACCAAAGTGGTAGAGTGTCGCTGTCTTGGCTGGAACTTAATTCCAGCCTGGATCAATACCTTTCAGCTGGAGGACAGAAAACTGATGGAATTTATTCTTTTAATTGCTCATGAGATGTGGACATAGCTATCAAAGCCAGCACTTACTGTACATTCCCAATTGTCCTTGGGAAGGTCATGGTGAGCTGTGTTCTTGAACTATGGTGGTGCATAAGGTGTGGGTATGTTCACAGTTATATTAGTGAGGCAGTTCCAGATTATGAGCCAACAACAATGAAGGAGTGGTGGGAGAATATTAAACTAACCACTGATGTAGCATACATTTCTATTTGAGGGAAAACGTTTCACATTTCTGCCAATCCTTGTATGAAGCAATGTTTCCTAATTTCACTCATGAAACATCTGCCTCAAAATTTTGCACCATGTCCCTTAGTTACAGACTCCCCAACCACCGGAAATAGTTTATTTCTCTCTGCTCCTCCTAATATCTTAGGAATTTTGATCATATCACCCATACTCTTCTAAATGCCAAAGAATACAACCACAGTTCTTTTAACTTTTGCAATCCAAGTATCATTCTTGTAAGTCTTTGTTGCACTTCCTCCAAGGCCAATATATATTTCAATGGTGGGGTGATTGGAATTGTACACAGTATGCTGCAGGAGTTCCTCAGGGAAGTATCCTAGCCCAACCCTTTAACTACTTCCCTCCATCATAAGGTCAGAAATAGATATGTTCACTGGTGTTTGCACAGTGTTCAGTCCCATTCACAACTCCTTAGATAATGGAGCAATCTGCATCCACATGCAGCAAGACGTGGAGCACAATCCGGCCTTGGCTGACAAACGGCTATTAATATTAGTGCCACCAAAATTAGTGCCACAAAAATGTAACGCGTTGCTCGGGAAAGAGGGGTGCAGCACATTTCTCGTGACTTGCATCGGCGGTGCAAGTAGCTGCCCAGGATACTGCCTGCCCTGGAGAATTGATGTAAAGCTGTGCACTGCACAAAATAATTTCTCCCTCAGAATATCTCACTTATAACAAAATCACCCAGCATTAAAGTTTTAACTATTAAGGCATCTCTTTTGAAAGCATTTTATAATTGGTTACATTTTCATGCAAATCAGGGAGAATCTACTGAAGATGTTGCTGAGGAAAGAGATCAGACACCCACTGCAGAACCGCCTCCATCACCAAGTATTGTTGAAGATGTTTCAGAGGATATACAAGCAAACATGGTAAAAGTTGATTTTTTAAAATAATTTAAAATATATTTATTATTCTGTGGATTGTCCTTGAAAGGTCATGCAATTGAAAGCAAATTATGTATCTAATTAAGAACTTGGTTGTGTGGCAGAAATGTAAAGATAAGGAACATGTCATTGGCAGACCATGACCAATGGTGTCCTGCGACAATTTGCATCGGAGCTTTAACTATGTAGTTATTAATTATTTAGGTGATGGAATTGAAAACCAAATATTTAAAATTGCTGTGGCCAACTGCTTACTCGCCAGTTATTTTCACTTTGTGAAATTTTTTGCAGCGTTTTATTCTGTTTGAGGTGCTGTGAAAGTGTTTGATAAATTTGTTTGATAAGTGGAATCTCACAACAAAAGAAATCCAGCATTAAGGTTTTACTTGTTTGGGTATCTCTCGCATAAACATCTGACCGGTGTTTGCATTTTCTTGCAAATCAGGGAGAAGCTAAAGTAGCCCAGCAAGGAGATTGGACACACTTCAGGAACTCCCACATTACCAGAATCACTTGGAGTTGTTGATGGGAATGTAGAAACAAATATGGTTAATGTATTCTTTTAATGCATTGTTATTCTGTGAAATGTATTTTAAGGCAATTTACACAGTGTGGCCTGGAAGCAGGAAATTAAAAAGATATATTAGATACAAAGATATAAAATAAATTGGCAGAACTATGGCAAATGGATTTCAAATAGATGAGCCTGAAAAGGGCACTTTTTAAATGGTGAATATCTATAAACAGTGGAAGAACAAAAAGATTTATGCATCCAGGTGCGAAGATCATTAAAATGCCATGAACAGTACAGAAAGGTAAATGCAGCATACTGACTTTATATCTAGAGGATAAGAGAACAAGGTGGTAGAAATCAGGTTTCTGCTGTACAAAGGCCTGATTAGACCACCTTTGGATTACTGTGTACAATTCCAGGCACCCCACTGTATGAATGTATATTGGCCTTGGAGGAAGTGCAACATTGATTTTCTAGAATGATACTTGGATTGTAAATGTTGAAAGAACTATTGTTTTATTCCTTGGCATTTAGAAGGGTACGGGTGATTTGATCAAAATTTCTAAGATATTTGGGGGAACAAAGAGAAGGAAACTATTTCTGCTGTTCGGGGGGGAGTCTAGGACTAAGGGACATGGTGTAAACTTTAGAGCCAGATCTTACATGAGTGAAATTAGGAACCATTGCTGCACACACAGCTTGGTCGAAATTTGAAACTTATTTCCTCAAATCGAAATGTTATAAAAAACATGGTAGCCAAAGAATCCAATGTAAATGCAAAGGGTTGTGAGCGTGAAAGACACGTCTTGCTAGACAGTGGTACGCTACCTTCATCATTTGATAAATGTGATGCATGGTAAAGTATTAATAAAAAACACAGTACAGAAGAAACTTTATTACTGAAACAAATTGAATATTTCAAATAAAGTTAAACTAAAATATAGATAAAGGTGCAATTAATTTTTTTTCAATATGCTACATCAATAGTTTATTTTAAATACGATATTTATACATTTTTGTTAACTGAACAAAAATATTAAGAGTTATGGGGCAAAGGCACAATTGAGTTAGGTTGTAGTTCAGCCATGTTCTTTCTGAAGGGCAGTGGAACAGGGCAGAAGGGCTAAATTATCTTTTGTTTCTAATTTAAAGTTTGAAATTAGTTTTTAAAAAGTGGCTCCTATCAGTGTCAGCCCATATCTGTTTAAATTGAAAGGTGCTTGTGCAACCCTGCTTTCTGTCACTGAATTGTGCATATTTTTGTAAATTGATGTCTCATAATTGTCTACTTTACAATAGTTATGGAACTTATTTTGGAGCTTTACTCATGTTGGAAAGTTTTATTTAAACTAAAGACATGCCAATTATTAAATAACCCGATCCTCTATGGGGCAGTTGGTAAGTGGAAATTTGGGTGTGATATTGTGCCATACAGGGCAGTCTTAGCAGCTGATTACAACTGTGGTTCTGGTAATTTATCTTTATTTCCCTGGTGGAATTGTTTCCATAAACAGCAAAACCAGCAGTTTTCTATCATTACTTTATTTTTAATTTTCCCATATCCAAACTCATCAATTTGATACTTGTTGTCCATGTTTACAAGTGCCTTATGGCTTTGCCACTGTATAGCTTTTCAACTTGTTTTAGCCCCCTTTGCAACTTCTTCCCTTTGACTGACAAGTAACGGCAGAACCTTTTAACCTTTGTGATCCCAAACCTTTTTTATTCTTCATTCATATGATGCGGATGTCACTGGCCAGGCCCACATTTATTGCCCATCCCAAATTGCCCTTGAGAAGGTGGTGGTGAGCCAACCTTTTGAACTGCTGCAGTACACATGATGTAAGTATACGACAGTGCTGCTAAGGAGCGAGTTCCAAGATTTTGACCCAGCGACAGTGAAGGAACAGGATATATTTCCATGTCAGGATGGTGACTGACTTGGAGGGGAACTTGCAGATTATGGTGTCTGCTGCCAGGTCTTTCTTGATAATAGAGGTTGTGAATTGGGAAGATGCTGTCCAAGGAGCCGTGGTGAGTTCCTGCAGTGTATCTTGTAGATGGTACGCACTGCTGCCACTCTGTGCTAGTGGTGGAGGGAGTGAATGTTTATGGATGGGGTGTCAACCAAGCGGGTTGCTTTGTCCTGGATGGTGTCAAGCTTCTTGAGTGTTGTTGGAGGTGTACACATCTAGGCAGGTAGAGAGTTTTCCATCACCACTGGCTTGTACCTTGTAGATGGTGGACAGGCTTTGAGAGTGAGGAGGTTAGTTACGTGCTGCAAGATTCCTAGCCTTGTCCTGCTCTGGTAGTCACAGTATTTATGTGGCTAGTTCAACTCAGTTTCTGGTCAGTGGTAATCCCCAGGATGTTGATAGTGGGGGAATGTCAATGGGCGACGGTTAGATTCTCACTTGTTTGAGGTGGTCTTTGCCTGGCACTTACATGGTGCAAATGTTACTTACCACTTCACTGCCAGTCTGGACATTGCTCAGGTCTTAATGCATTTGAACATGGACTGCTTCAGTGTCTGAGGAATTGTGAATGGTGCTAAACATTGTGTAATCATCAGCGAACATTCCCACTCCTGACCTGCAGAAAGGAAGGTCATTGATGAAGCAGCTGAAGTTGTTTGGGCCTAGGACACTATCCTGATGACCTCCTGCATTGACTACAACCATCTTCCTTTGTGCTAGGTATGATTACAGCCAAAGGAGAGTTTTCCCCCTGATTCAGACTGACTCCAGTTTTGCAAACGTTGCCTTGATGTCAGGGGCTGAAATTCTCACCTCCCCTCTGGAGCTCAACTCTTTTCTTTTCATGTTTAATGTAAGGTTGCAATATGGTCATAGGATCTGTGACCCTGGCATGACCCAAATTGAGCACTATTGAGCAGATGATCGTTAAGCAATTACTACTTGATAGCATTGTTGATGACCCTTTCCATCATTTTACATTAAGAGTAGCCTAATGGGGCGGCAATTGGCCAGATTGGATTTGTCTGCTTTTTGTGTACAGGACATAAAACTTGAAAACCTGAGACCTGAAACATTCTCTCTAATCTCTATGTCTTGCTATTTCTCTTCCTTCCTTTAATTGCACCCTCAAAACCTACCTCTTAGGCTTTGCCTTTAGTCATCATACCTAACACGGTCTGTTTTTATTATTATCCTTATGAAATAGTTTGTGTAGATTTACAGCAAAAATATTTAGCATCAAAGTCTTGCTGCATTTATTCCTGTCACAATGCCATGGGAGGAGCACTTTCTGCACATGCAGTGTCAGTGTTAGTCTATGACTATTTGAAGTTGGAGATGCTTTTAAGTGCAATACTGCTTTATGTCTCTGAATTATGTATGTTTTACAAATTAATGTATTGTAACTGTCTCCTTCAGAACTATTGTTGTGGTTGTTTCACTGCCTTGTGGTGCACAAAGCAGACTTCCAATCTTTTCCCATAGCTAATTCTTTCCTGGAACACGTTGCTAGCCTGTGATCAGAGGCTTTGAACTTGAGCGCATCACTCTACATGGAGCATAGCTCACCAGGTGTACCTCCCACTCTTACCAACTGCCATTGGTGTGTTGTAAGGAGTTGGGCGGCACTGTGGCACAGTGATTAGCACTGATGATCTACAGCAACAGGGAACAGGCAGAGAGTGCAGGGATCCTCTGTGGTCATTCACCTTCAAAAGTAGTACACTGTTTTGGATGCTGCTATGGGGGGTGACCTACCAGGGGAAGACCATAGCGGCCAGGTCTCTGGCTCTGTGGCTCAGAAGGGAAGGGGGAGAATAGAAAAGCAAAAGTGATAGGACACTATGGTTAGGGGAACGGATAAGAGATTCTGTGGTCACGAACGTGATTCCCGGAAGGTATGTTGCCTCCCGGGTACCAGGGTCAGGGATGGCTTGGATCGAGTCTACAGGATTCTTAAGGGGGAAGGGGAGAAACCAGAAGTCGTGGTGCACATTGGCACCAATGGCATAGCTAAGAAAAGAGATGAGGATCTAAAAGTTTTTCGGGAGTTAGGTTGGAAGCGAAAGAGCAGGACGAGCAGAGTCGTAATCTCAGGATTGCTACCAGTGCCATGTGCTAGTGAGGCAGGGAACAGAGAGCGAGTGCAGTTGAACACATGGCTACTGGGCTGGTGCAGGAGGGAAGGCTTCAGATATGTAGATCATTGGGATACCTTCTGGGGAAGGTGGGACCTGTACATGAAGGACAAGTTGCACCTAAACTAGAGGGGCACCAATATCCTGGGCATGTGGTTTGCCAGAGCTCTTCGAGAGGGTTTAAACTAGTTTGGAAGGGGGGTGGGAACCAGAGCTACAGAGGATAGGATAGCTGTTGAATGGGCAGAAATAGTATGCAGTGAGACTGTGAGGAAGGATAGACAGTTGATAGGGCAAAGTTGCACTCAGTGAGATGGGTTAAAGTGTGTCTGTTTCAATGCAAGGGGTATCAGGAATAAGGGAGATGAACTTAAAGAGCATGGATCAGTACTTGGAATGACAATGCTGTGGCCATTACGGAAACATGGATTTCATAGGGGCAGGAATGGTTGTTAGATGTTCTGGGGTTTAGATGCTTTAAGAAGAATAGGGAGAGAGATAAAAGAGGAGGGCGAGTGGCACTGTTAATTAGGGAGTGCATCACAGCTGCAGAAAAGGAGGTAGTCGAGGGTCTGTCTACTGAGTCAGTATGGGTGGAAGTCAGAAACAAGAAAGGAGCAGTTACTTTATTGGGAGTTTTCTATAGACCCCCCAATAGCAGCAGAGAGATGGAGGAACAGATTGGGCGGCAGATCTTGGAAAGGTGCAGAAGTAACAGAGTTGTTGTCATGGGTGACTTCAACTTCCCTAATATTGACTGGAACCTCCTTAGTGCAAATGGTTTGGATGGAGCAGATTTTGTCAGATGTGTCCAGGAAGGATTCCTGACTCAATATGTAGATAGGCCGACTAGGGGGGGGGGCAGATTGGATTTGGTGCTTGGCAACGAACCAGGCCAGGTGTCAGATGTGTCGGTGGGAGAGCATTTCGATGACAGTGACCACAACTCCTTGACCTTTACCATAGTCATAGAGGGCCCATGGATTTGCTTGCTCATGTATTTGCTTTGTTTGGCCCCTTGTTCCGCACTGTAACCAATCACTGTTTGTCGATGTACCATTTGTCAATGTTCTCTGTTGATTATTCTTTTTGTCTACTATGTACGTACTGTGTTCGTTCCCTCAGCCGCAGAAAAATACTTTTCATTGTACTTCGGTACATGTGACAATAAGTCAAATCAGGGTTAGGAACAGACAGTATGGGAAGGTATTTAATTGGGGAGGGAAAACTATACTGCTACTAGACATGAGCTGAGGAGCATAAACTGGGAACAGATGTTCTGCGGAAAATGCACAGTGATGTGGGGGTTGTTTAAGGAACACTTGCTGCGAGGGCTGGATAGTTTTGTCCCACTGAGACAAGGAAGGAATGGTGAAGTGAAGGAGCCTTGGACGACAAGAGAAATGGAGCTTCTAGTCACGAGGAAGAAGGAAGCTTACGTAGGGTTGAGGAAGCAAGGATCTCGCATGGCTCTAGAGGGTTACAAGGTAGCTAGGAGGAATTAAAAAATGGACTTAGGGGAGCTAGAATGGGACATGAATAAGCCCTGGCGGGAAGGATTAGGGAAAACTCCAAGGCATTCTACACTTTTGTGAGAAATAAGAGGATGATCAGAATGAGAGTAGGGCCCGATCAGGGATAGTGGAGGGAACTTGTACCTAGAGTCTGAGGACATAAGGGAGGCCCTAAATGAATATTTTGCTTCATTATTCACCAGAGCGAGGGAACTTGTTGCTCGTGACAACAGTGTGAACTAGGTTAATAGGCTCGAACAGGTTGATATTAAGAAGGAGGATGTGCTGGAAATTTTGAAAAGCATCAGGATAGATAACTCCCTTGTGCCAGACGGGATATACCCAAGGTTTCTACGGGAAGGGAAGGAGGAGATTGCTGCGCCATTGGCGATGATCTTTGCATCCTCACTCTCCACTGGAGTAGTATCGGATGATTGCGGGGAGGCAAATGTTTCCCCTGTTCAAGAAAGCGAATAGGGAAATCCCTGGGAACTACAGATCAGTCAGTCTTATGGTGAGCAAAATTCTGGAAAGGATTCTGAGAGATAGGATTGATGATTATTTAGAATAATTTGATTAAAGATAGTCAGCATGGCTTTGTGAGGGGCAGGTCATGCTTCACAAGCCTCATTGAATTATTTGAGGATGTGATGAGAAACATTGCTGAAGGTTGGGCAGTGTATGTGGTGTATAGGGATTTCAGTCAGGCATTTGATAAGGTTCCCCATAGTAGGCTCATTCAGAAAGTCAGGGGGCATGGGATAAAGGGACATTTGGCTGTCTGGATACAGAATTGGCTGGCCGAAAGAAGACAGTGAGTGGTAGTGGATGGAAAGTATTCCGCCTGGAGGTCGGTGATCAGTGGTGTCCCGCAGGGATCTGTTCTGGGACCGCTGCTCTTTGTGGTTTTTATAAATGACTTTGATTAGCATGGAGGAACAGAGGGATCTTGGGGTCCACGTACATAGATCCCTCAAAATTGCAACCCAGGTTGATAGGGTTGTTAAGAAGGCGTATGGTGTGTTGGCTTTCATTAACAGGGGGATTGAATTTAAGAGCCGTGATATTTTGTTGCAGCTTTATAAAACCCTGGTAAGACCACACTTGGAATATTATGTCCAGTTCTGGTCACCCATTATAGGAAGGATGTGGATGCTTTGGAGGGGGTGCAGAGGGATTTAGCAGGATGCTGCCTGGACTGGAGGGCATGTCTTATGAAGAAAGGTTGAGGGAGCTAGGGCTTTTCTCACTGGAGCAAAGAAGGAAGAGAGGTGACTTGACAGAGGTGTACAAGGTGATGAGAGGCATGGATAGAGTGGATAGTCAGAGACTTTTCCCCAGGGCGGAAATGGCTGTCACAAGGGGACATAATTTGAAGGTGATTGGTGGAAGGTATAGGGGAGATGTCAGAGGTAGGTCCTTTACGCAGAGAGTGGTGGGTGTGTGGAATGCACTGCCAGCAGAGGTGGTGGAGTCAGAGTCATTAGGGACATTTAAGCGGCTCTTGGACAGGCACATGTACAGCAGCAAATTGAAGGGGTGTAGGTTAGGTTGATCTTAGATGAGGATAAATGGTCGGCACAATGTCGTGGGCCAAAGGGCCTGTAATGTTCTATGTTCTTTTTTTTAAACACATTTTTTTATTAAAGTTTTCACAAAATATCAACAACAAAATGTAAACAGAACTCAATAGAATTAAATACAAAATAATACAAAACAACCCAGTGCCCCCCTCCCCCTATACATAGATAATATATTAACACCCGCCGAAACACATAGCAAACATAGTAAATATATACATCCCCTCAGATCCCCCATATAGAATTTTACAGTGCAGAAGGAGGCCATTCGGCCCATCGAGTCTGCACCGGCTCTTGGAAAGAGCACCCTACCCAAGGTCCACACCTCCACCCTATCCCCATAACCCAGTAATCCCACCCTACACTAAGGGCAATTTTGGACACTATGGGCAATTTAGCATAGCCAATCCACCTAACCCGCACATCTTTGGACTGTGGGAGGAAACCGGAGCACCCGGAGGAAACCCACGCACACACGGGGAGGATGTGCAGACTCCGCACAGACAGTAACCCAAGCCGGAATCGAACCTGGGACCCTGGAGCTGTGAAGCATTTATGCTATCCACAATGCTACCGTGCTGCCCTAAAAAGTCTCTGACTATCCACTCTGTCTATGCCCCTCATAATTTTGTAGACCTCTATCAGGTCGCCCCTCAACCTCCTTCATTCCAGTGAGAACAAGCCAAGTTTATTCAACCTCTCCTCATAGCTGAAAAAGATTTCTAATTCCAGATTTTTATTGAATTCTATTTTCATCATCTGCCGTGGGATTTGAACCTGGCTCCCCAGAACATTACCCAGGGTCTCTTGATTACTAGTCTAGTGACAATCCCACAGCACCACTGCCTCCCCCAGTATAGACAAACAAAAATAAAATAGACCCCCCCCCCCCCCCCCCCCGGGTTGCTGCTGCTGCTGCTGACCATTGTCTACCGTTCTGCCAGGAAGTCCAAGAACGGTTGCCACCGCCTGAAGAACCCTTACACCGATCCCCTTAAGGCAAATTTCACCCTATTCAATTTAATAAACCCCACCATATCGTTGATCCAGGATTCCATGCTTGGGGGCCTCGCATCCTTCCACTGAAGAAGAATCCTTTGCCAGGCTACCAGGGACGCAAAGGCCAGAATACCGGCCTCTTTCGCCTCCTGCATTCCCGGCTCCTCTGCAACCCCAAATATTGCGAGCCCCCACCCGGTTCGACCCTGGATCCTACCACCCTCGACACCGTCCTCGCTACGCCCTTCCAAAATTCCTCCAGCGCTGGGTATGCCCAGAACATATGGATGTGGTTTGCTAGGCTTCCTGAGCACCTAACACACCTGTCCTCGCCCCCCAAAAACCGGCTCATCCTTGTCCCGGTCATGTGTGCCCTGTGCAGCACCTTAAACTGTATGAGGCTGAGCCTCGCACACGAAGAGGAAGAGTTCACCCTCCCTAGGGCATCTGCCCACGTCCCCCTCCTTGATTTCCTCCCCCAACTCCTCCTCCCACTTACCTTTCAGCACCTCCACCGAGGCCTCCTCCTCCTGCTCCTGCATCACCTGGTATGTTGCCGAGATCTTCCCCTCTCCAACCCACGCCCCCGAGAGCACCCTGTCCTGTACCGTGCGTGGCGGCAGCAGTGGGAATTCCACTACTAGCCACCTGGCAAATGCCCTTACCTGCAGATACCTAAAGGCGTTCTATGTTCTGAAGTGCAAACTCCACACAGACAGTCACCTGAGGCCGGAATTGAACCTGGGTCCCTGGAGCTATGAGGCATGAGTGCTAACTACTGTGACACTGTGCTGTCCTGATGAGGCAATTAAATAATGAGTGCTTGAGGAACTCTGCTGCATTGTGTTGCATCACTTTGATCAGCCCTATGGGTGTGTGGGTTCATGCAAGCAAGCATTGGTATCGGTTTTGTGTCATCAGGATTGTGGGAAATGAACCTACCCCCCAACCAACAAACTTTATGCTTGTCTTCAGAAATGTTGCTCCTGTTCCTGACATTTTTCTGGTCAGTGGGAGTGGTCACAGTATAAAGATTTACTTTTTCGGACAGCTCCAGTTGATTCTGACTATTGTTTCCCACTTCATTCAAATCTAGGGAGAAGCTGATGTTGTGCAAGGAGATCGGACACCCTCTTCAGGACCTCTATCGTCACCAGAATTAGGTGGCGATACTCTCGAGGATTCAGAAAGAAATATGGTAAATCTTGGCTCACTGTGTGATACATTGGGGAAAATCGATGATAAATCCGTAGAAGTTGGTTTCAGGGTTTGAGGTATCTGTCCTCAGATTGCCTATTGGTTTACATGGACTGTGTACTTAATGACAACGTTAAAGTAGAAGATAGATTTTGTAACTTGTGTTATTTTTACAAATCTGTAAACATAGAACAGTACAGCACAGTACAGTGTGATGAAGTAGTGTAAAACAGTTAATATTGTCTTGTTTAATAAAGGTTTTATTACTTTGTTAAAAGTTCAACAGCTGACTCCTATGACCCTGTTCAGTAGCTGCCTTCTACCTATCTAAACAAAAAATAGAAGTTAAGATCTATCAAGCCAGATTCTACCCTGGAATCTGGAGGTGGTGAGGTGCGCCAGGACCTGGCCCCATGAGGGGGCGAAGATCTCTTTTTTTCCCCCAGTACTTCTCGGCAGTGACACAGCTGAAGTGTCGAGGCTTCAATAAAGTTGGAAAACAGCTCAAAGCAGCTGGAATAAATTACACCCTGCTTGATCCTATGATCCTGAGAATGATATCCAACAACCCTGTAATCGATAATCCGACTAATGCCTTGGCCTCCATCGAAGGCGAGGACTTGGACTGACAACCTGCAGCTCACTGAAACTTAAAACTTGGACTTTCTCCCTATCATATTAGTTTATGTCTGATTTTATATTGTCATATATCCCGTTAATTTGGAGATGGAAGGGATAAACCAGGAAACTTCAGCCAGTCAGTCTAACCTCCGGTGGGGAAACTATTGGAAGCAATTCTGAGAGACAGAATTAATCTGCATTTGGAGAGGCAGGAATTAATCAAGAACAGTCAGATTTTGTTAAGGGGAGGTCATGTCTAACTAACTTGATTGAATTGTGGATGATACGCAAATTGGTGGGGTGGTATATAGTGAGGAAGATAGCCTTTGATTAGACAGGCTGGTCAGATGGGCTGATCAATGGCAAATTGAATTCAATCCGGATAAGTGTGAGGTGATGTATTTGGGCAGGACAAACAAGGCAAGGGAATACATGATAAATGGCAGGTCCCTGGGAAGCGCCGAGGATCAGAGGGATTTTGGTGTGCATGTACACCCGTCCCCAATGTGCACTTGAGATCCCAGGGCATACAAGGCTATGGGCCAAGTGCTGGAAAATGGGATTAGAATGGTTAAGTGGTTGTGTTTGACCGGCACAGATGCAATGGGCCAAAAAGGGCTTTTTCTGTACTGTATAATTCAATGACTGCAAACATTTAAGCACTGTAATGAATGTCTTCTCCTTCAGAATCTCAGGAACCTTTATTCATGGTAGCTTTGCCGTGAGTTAATTATCGGTCGACTTTTTTTATTATCCGTGTCTTTATGATGGTAATACTAGCTGAGTGACCAGCTAGTATTGGTTGCTGGAGGAATTTCGGCTCAGAATTAATGAGCTGGAGTCAGAGCTTCAGAGGGCAGCACGGTAATGGATAGCACTGTGGCTTCACAGCGCCAGGGTCCCAGGTTCGATTCCCCGCTGGGTCATTGTCTGTGCGGAGTCTGCACGTTCTCCCCGTGTCTGCGTGGGTTTCCTCCAGGTGCTTCGGTTTCCTCCCACAGTCCAAAGACATGCAAGTTATTGAATTGGCCATGCTAAATTGCCCTTAGTGTCCAAAAAGGGTAGGAGGGCTTATTGGGTTACAGGGATAGGGTGGAAGTGAGGGCTTAAGTGGGTCGGTGCAGACTCGATGGGCCGAATGGCCTCCTTCTGCACTGTATGTTCTATGTCTATGTCTATTGCGACGCATCAGGGAGGGGGAGAGTTACCTGGACTTGTGTTTCAGGAGGTAGCCACACCCCTTAGATCAGTGACCTTAAATTTGGTCAGTGGTCAGAGACATGAAGGTGTGACTAAGAGTGAGGCTGGTAGAGGGATCCAAGAATTAGCACTGCAGGAGCCTCTGCCCTTGTCCAACAGGTTTGAGATTCTTGCTTCCTGTGTGGAAGAGAGCAGGGACTGTAGGGAAGATAAAAGCAAACAGACCAGAGCTCCGTGGTACAGGGAGTCATTCAAATGGAGGGGGATTGGGGGAGGGAAGAGAAAGGTAATATTGATAGGGGAATCAACACTGTTCTCTGTAGTCAGGATCAAGAGACCCGAAGGCTAAGTTGCCTACCAGGTGCCAGGGTTAAGGATATTGCATCTGGGCTGCAGAGGAACTTGGAGCGGGAGGGAAAAGATCCAGTTGTTGTGGTCCAATGTTCTAGATAGAACCAGTCTGGGTAGAAATAAGAAATAGCAAGGGAATAGAATTAATCTATTAGTCCTCTTATAGTAGTTTTGCAGTAGGACACAGTATAAACCATAAATATTGAAGGCTTGGAAGAAAGATATGACAATAATCATGGGAGATTTTAATATCCATATAGACTGATTTAATCAAATTGCCAAGGGTAGCTTTGAGGGGAGAGTTCCTAGTGAATTAGAGATTGTTCTTGGAACAAGATGTTGTTTAACCAACCAGGGAGCAGGCTATTTTGGATTTAGTATTGTGTAATGAAATGTGATTAATTAATGATCTTGCAGTAAAGGATCCTCGAGGGAAGAGTAATCATTGCATGCTTGAATTTTGAATTCAGCTTGAAGGCAATAAATATGAGTCCCACTCTGGTGATCTGGTGTTAAACAAAAGTAATTACAAAGGCATGAGGGCAGATTTACATAAGAACTAGGAGCAGGAGTAGGCCATCTGGCCCCTCGAGCCTGCTCCACCATTCAATGAGATCATGGCTGATCTTTTGTGGACTCAGCTCCACTTTCCGGCCCGAACACCATAACCCTTAATCCCTTTTTTCAAAAAACTATCTATCTTTATCTTAAAAACATTTAATGAAGGAGCAAGGAATTCCATAGATTCACAACCCTTTGGGTGAAGAAGTTCCTCCTAAACTCAGTCCTAAATCTACTTCCCCTTATTTTGAGGCTATGCCCCCTAGTTCTGCTTTCACCCGCCAGTGGAAACAACCTGCCCGCATCTATCCTATCTATTCCCTTCATAATTTTATATGTTTCAATAAGATCCCCCCGCATCCTTCTAAATTCCAACGAGTACAGTCCCAGTCTGCTCAACCTCTCCTCGTAATCCAACCCCTTCAGCTCTGGGATTAACCTAGTGAATCTCCTCTGCACACCCTCCAGTGCCAGTACGTCCTTTCTCAAGTAAGGAGACCAAAACTGAATACAATACTCCAGGTGTGGCCTCACTAACACCTTATACAATTGCAGCATAACCTCCCTAGTCTTAAACTCCATCCCTCTAGCAATGAAGGACAAAATTCCATTTGCCTTCTTAATCACCTGTTGCACCTGTAAACCAACTTTTTGCGACTCATGCACTAGCACACCCAGGTCTCTCTGCACAGCAGCATGTTTTAATATTTTATCATTTAAATAATAATCCCTTTTGCTGTTATTCCTACCAAAATGGATAACCTCACATTTGTCAACATTGTATTCCATCTGCCAGACCCTAGCCCATTCACTTAACCTATCCAAATTCCTCTGCAGACTTCCGGTATCCTCTTCACTTTTTGCTTTACCACTCATCTTAGTGTCGTCTGTAAACTTGGACACATTGCCCTTGGTCCCCAACTCCAAATCATCTATGTAAATTGTGAACAATTGTGGGCCCAACACTGATCCATGAGGGACACCACTAGCTACTGATTGCCAACCAGAGAAACACCCATTAATCCCCACTCTTTGCTTTCTATTAATTAACCAATCCTCTATCCATGCTACTACTTTCCCCTTAATGCCATGCATCTTTATCTTATGCAGCAACCTTTTGTGTGGCACCTTGTCAAAGGCTTTCTGGTAATCCAGATATACCACATCCATTGGCTCCCCGTTATCTACCGCACTGGTAATGTCCTCAAAAAATTCCACTAAATTAGTTAGGCATGACCTGCCCTTTATGAACCCATGCTGCGTCTGCCCAATGGGACAATTTCCGTCCTGATGCCTCGCTATTTCTTCCTTGATGATAGATTCCAGCATCTTCCCGACTACCGAAGTTAAGCTCACTGGCCTATAATTACCCGCTTTCAGCCTACCTCCTTTTTTAAACAGTGGTGTCACGTTTGCTAATTTCCAATCCGCCGGGACCACCCCAGAGTCTAGTGAATTTTGGTAAATTATCACTAGTGCGTTTGCAATTTCCGTAGCCATCTCTTTTAGCATTCTGGGATGCATTCCATCAGGGCCAGGAGACTTGTCTACCTTTAGCCCCATTAGCTTGCCCATCACTACCTCCTTAGTGATAACAATCCTCTCAAGGTCCTCACCTGTCATAGCCTCATTTCCATCAGTCACTGGCATGCTATTTGTGTCTTCCACTGTGAAGACCGACCCAAAAAACCTGTTCAGTTCCTCAGCCATTTCCTCATTCCCCCATTATTAAATCTCCCTTCTCATCCTCTAAAGGACCAATATTTACCTTAGCCACTCTTTTGTTTTATATATTTGTAGAAACTTTTACTATCTGTTTTTATATTCTGGGCAAGTTTACTCTCATAATCTATCTTCTCTTCTTTATAGCTTTTTTAGTAGCTTTCTGTTGCCCCCTAAAGATTTCCCAGTCCTCTAGTCTCCCACTAATCTTTGCTACTGTTTGCTAATGGACTGGCAGAAAGACTAAAAGGTAGGACAGTTGATGAACAGTGGCAGATATTTAAGGAGATATTATTTACTCCAATGGGAAATCCATATTGCTTTTGGGGTCTAGGGTCAGGTCCTGTGATTTGTACTGAACCAGTCATCCGGCCACAGTCGTGTTTGTGGGTCGCAAATGCTGTCCTGTTCCTTTGTAAAACTGCCCTAACCTGCTTGTCCGTGCTAATCGTGGTCGGGTCAAACCAAAATTTGCCTACTGCGCTAATTTTGTTTGCATATTCTCCTATGGTGAGCGTTGCGGGGGCTCTTGCAGATTTTGCCTTTCTCCAGATACATTGGTTGACTAGATCAAAGGACAGGTTGTGGGAATTCATAAAATCTATGCCTAAAATGTGCTCTGCTGTGTGGGGTAGATCGACTAAAACTATGGGGTGCTTGGTGGTGATGTTGCCGATTTGAATTGGTACAGGGCTGTGATGTGTCCCTGCTGAGAGTGGCTGTAAAGCCGCTGAGGGTGATGGTGGCTGTAGTGGGCCACGTGTCCTTTTGAAACATGGTGGAGGAATTTATTGTGGTGCGGGACCCTCCTGTGTCCCAGAGAAACTCGACGGACTGTCCCCGTATCTTTGCTGAAACTACTGGTCGGCCGGACCTATCCCAAAGGGTGTCGCAGACCCAACTGGGGGAGCCCGTACACCGTCAGTCCGTTCCATTCAGGTCCGTCTGATCTGAACGGGTGCTAACGCAATGTATTGGCTTTGTCCTGTTCTTACTTCGAGTGCCTGTCTGCTGGGCTCTCTGTTGCTTTTGTGGGGCATTGCATTCTCTTGCAAAGTGTCCCAACTGTCCACAGTTGTAACACTCCTGTGGTTTCTGTGGGGGGCTGTTCCTGCCTTCATTTACCCATGCGGGGTTCTGGTGTGCTTTTACTGCTTGTATGTCTGCTTCTGTCTGCTGTTCTTCGGGATTTTTATTCGTGGGTTTGTTTTGAACAGATTGCTCCCAGGTGCGGGACAATCTTTTTACAACCCATTTCTCATTATGAGCCTCCTCTGAGGGATCATAATTCACACAAGCTTTTTGTCCTGTTTCTGTGGCATGGAAGATAAGGGTGCGGGTCCATTTGGCCATGTTGTCTGGGGACAAATGGGCGCGGTCTAAGTCTCCGAAAACTGCTGCGAAATGGATCCACAGGCGTCCAGCAAACGCTGTGGGGTGCTCGGTTTTCTTTTGCCTGCACTTATTGAGGCCATCTACGGGGTCACCCCTGTTATACCCGATCGCGTCTAGGATCGCGGTATGCATTTCTGCAAGGGTGCCTCCTCCTACATTCTGTGGGTCGGGAAGGGCTGCTACGACCGAAGGGTCTAAACTCAAAACTGTGAGCTTTCCTTGCTCTCGCTCATCCAAGCCGTACATGGTAGCCTGCTGTTTTACTCTGGCAAAGAAGTGGTGGGGGTCTGAGGTGGGGAGGAACGGTTTGATTTTATCACACGCGTCCTGTAATTGGGTCACTGTTAAGGGGGTGGTGTACAGAAATTCCGTGTCGTCCGATGTGGCTGTGCGGTGGGTGGTGACTGGGTTCATTGGAGCCTGAACTATCTGCTCCATGGGGGGTTGACGCGCTTTTCTCTAATGGGGCTTTCCCTGTGCACATGTTCCCTGAACATATCTCTGCGCTGTCTCACTCAATTCTTCCCAATCAGGGCCGTCTTGCTCATCTAGCTGTGATCCAAAGGTTTCCTGGAATCCTTTTCGAACTGAAAGCAGAGATTGCAGTTCAGCAATCTGCTTCCGGCACTTTGCGTGGTCTATTGAGCTTTGTCTTTGCTCCATGGTGGCAGCATGAAGTGCTCTTAACGCTGCCTTCAGGTCACTGCACTGCCTCTGCAATGCCTCTACCTGCTTCTCGGTTTCCTCTCGTACCAGGACTGCACGTTGCGTGTCCTGATAGGCCTTTTCGTACTGGGATTGGAAGCTGCTTAAGTGCGCCAGACAAAACTGGTGTGCCCGCTTGGCATCATCCACCTCTCCGTCCTTTGCTGCTAATTTCCTCCTTAACTCTGCGTTCTCTTTCTCTACCTCATTGACATCGACCTTGCTCATTCGATGTATGCCTTCTATCTCTTTCCAGAGCGTCCTAACGACCTCCTCTGTGCCTCGCAATTGTGCCAAACAGGACACGATTGCCATCGGCTTGCGAGCTTTTCCTAAGTTCTTCTTGTGAATCTCGCTCAGGTTCTCCCACCAAGTATGTCCTATACTCCCAGGACCTGTTTCCTCATTTTCACAGAATTCGCTCCAAAGGGGCCATCCTTTCCCTTTGAGGTACTTTCTGATTTCCTCTTCCCAAACGGGACACTGTCCTACTCTACTGCTGTTGGTCGCTGCGACTGTGAATTCTTCAGGGTTCAAGAGGCGTTGCATTGCCTGCATTGTCATCTTTCCTATCTGAATGCTTTCTTAAATTTGGAACGAGGGGGACTAAGGGAGTGCTGTAATTACGGGTACGGCTTTTGCTATTTTCCAAAAATACAAACTCCCGACAGTTTTGTCGCAACAAAAATCTATCAGTATTACCTTATCGCCCTGTTAGTTTTGCATGCATTTAACACACTTCCGAATTATGAGGATTGATCAGAACTGCTTGAACACTTGTGGTTTTTCTGTTCCCAATTGGATTTCTAATTCAAATTTTGGGTTCTCCCGGAGTGGTTAAGCCACTTCTAGATCGGGTCCCGGCGGAGTCGCCAGTAATATGTTGCTAACTTTTGGTTGGTTCAATTGACTCTGTTTTATAACCTTTGCTCTAGAGTCGCCAGGTATCTTTATGATACCGCCACGAGGTTCAAGTTCAAGTAATGATCAATAACTCAACTCACCAATTAGTAAGATTCAAATCAATACACATTTATTATACACAGTAAATCGCTACTCATGCATAAATTCTACTTTCTAGGCTATTTCTGTAACTAACAGGCCTATACTTAGCTTCGGACTGGCCCACCAGGTCAGGCGAGCATATGGCCTTTCGTTCGGGTTCTGAAACCGCGGGATTCAAAGCTGGTATGGACTGGTAGCTAGGAGCACCTATCTCGTAGCAAGCGTTGAATTAAGACTTACTTCGTTGGAGCGGCAGCTGGACAGGTCACTCAAGGGTTGCTTCGCGTTGCTGAGTGACCCTGTCAAGAAGGACGATTTGAACTTGGGGGCTTTGCTTTATAGTCCCCAGGGGCTTCCCGCCTTTCGGGGTGGACCTCCTACCTGGTTTCAAGTGATTGGACTTCGTTCCAATCGCTTGGTTCGATTTCTCCAATGCTGGAGCGGTTCCCTGCTCGTTGGGCGGTCTTTAGGTGTCCGTTAACCTCTTTTGTGTTGGCTCCTGCTGGCGCCAAGGTGTCTGACTTGGCCTTGTTTACCTTGAATGTTTCGATTGTTCCCGGGGATCACTCATTAGTATGTAGATGGCTGCTACATTACTATGCAGATGGCTGCTTGTATCAATGCTGTCTGGGCTTTTGCAGAGTAATACACAGTAAACTTACACCTGCTAGTTTTTGCCTGGGTTGGCTGAATTTCCCTTCAGCCTTTGCTGTTCTCCATTTTACGTCGGGAAGTGGCCAACCCAGGTGGCTACAGACCTCAGATATGACATCTGCTAATCCGTGCCAAAACCCCCTCAGCCTCAGACACGCCCGATGTGTACATGATTCGCAGGACCTTCCCCACGGCACCCACACCTGTCCTCACCTTCCTCAAAAAACCTGCTCATACGGGCCACAGTCATATGAGCCCTGTGGACCACCTTGAATTGGATTAGCCTGAGCCTGACACACGACGAGGACGCGTTCACTCTCCGCAGGGCCTCCTCCCATAACCCACCTTCCAACTCCCCTCCCAACTCTTTCTCCCACTTCCTCTTCACCTCCCCTATTGGAACACCTTCCCACTCCATCAGCTGCTTATATATTTCCGAGACCTTCCCCTCCCCAACTCCTCTTTTTGACATCACCTTAACCTGTAACCCCCTTAGTGGGAGGCACTTGCCTCCGAACAAAGTCCTGCACTTGCAAGTACCGGAAGCCATTCCCACCTGGCAACTCAAACTCCTCCTCTAGCTCCTCCAAACTCGGAAAGCCCTCATCAATAAAAAGATCTCCGAATCTCTCGATCCCTGCCTGCTGCCACCTCCTAAAGCCCCGTCCAGCACCCCCGGAGCGAACCAGTGGTTGTCACAGATCGGTGACCACACTGATGCCCCCTCCAATCCCATATGCTGCTTCCATTAACCTCACAGCCTCAGGGCCGCCACTACCACCGGGCTTGTGGAGTACCGAGCCAGCGAGAACTGCAGAGGCGCCGTCAACAAAACCCTCAGGCTGGTACCCTTGCAAGATGCTGCCTCTACCCGCTCCCACACTGACCCCTCCCCCACTACCCCACTTCCTAACCATCGATATGTTAGCCGCCCAGTAATAATTGATAATGTTCGGAAGAGCCAGCCTCCCCTGCCCGCTCCCCCCAAATTCAAGTAGGACCTTCTTCACCCGTGGGATTTTTCCGGCCCAAATAAAACCCGAGATCGCTGCCTTCAAATTCCGAAAAAAACGCCTTTGGGATGAAAATTGGGAGACACTGAAATACAAACAGCATTCTCGGGAGGACTGTCATTTTCATAGTCTGTACCCTCCCGCCAATGATAGCGGGAGCATGTCCAAACTTCGGAAGTCCCCTTTCATCTGCTCTATTAGTCTACCCAAATTCAATTTGCGAAGCTGACCCCAGTCCTGTGCCACTTGAATACCTAGGTACCTAAAGCTCCCTTTCACGACCTTGACCGGCATCTTCCCCCAATCTCTCTCCTGCCCTCTTGCCTGGATCGCAATACCCTCACTTTTGCCCATATTGAATTTATAACCTGAGAACCGGCCAAATTCCTCCTATATCCCCATAATCCATGCAATCCCCCCCCCAACGGGTCCATTATATAAAGGAGTAGATCGTCCGCATAGAGTGAGACCCTGTGTTCCACCCCCCCTTGCACTATCCTCTGCCAAACGCTCAATGTGCGCAGCACCATTGCCAAAGGCTCAATGGCCAGGGCAAACAATAGTGGGGAAGAGTCCCCCGACACAGGCTAAAATATTCCAACCGTACCCGATTCGTCCTTCGATTTGCCACCGATGCCTGATAAAGCAACCGGACCTAATCCACAAATCCCTGCCCGAACCAAACCTTTGCAGGACCGCCCACAAATATTTCCACTCCACCCGGTCAAAGGCCTTCTCTACATCCATGGCCACCACCACCTCGACTTTGTGCCCCTCCACAGACATCATTATTACATTTAGGAGCCGCCTGATATTCGTCGTCAGGTGTCGCCCTTTAACAAACCCCGTCTGGTCCTCCCCGGGACACAGTCCACTATCCGTGTGGCCAGGATCTTTGCCAACAATTTAGCATCCACATTTGGCAAAGAGATTGGTCTGTATGACCCACAGCTTTCCGGATATTTATCTTGTTTGAAGATAAGAGAAATCGAGGGGTTAGGAGGGGATATTGGGTTATGGGGATAGGGTGGAAGTGAGGGCTTAAGTGGGTCGGTGCAGACTCGATGGGCATAATGGCCTCCTTCTGCACTGTATGTTCTACATTCTATGATGCCTGTGATAACGTCGGGAGGGAGCACTCCCAACTCCTTTGACTCATTGAAAGCCTTTGCTAAAAGCAGCCCCAGCAACCCGGAAACCTCTTATAAAACTCCACCGGGTATCCGACCGATCCCGGGGCTTTGCTCGATTGCATCGCCCCTAACCCCTCTATTACCTCCCTGAGCCTGAATGGGGCACCCAGATCCTCCACCAACTCCTCATCTACCCTCGGGAACTCCAGCCCCCCCCAAAATCATCTCATCCTCTTCTCCCCGGATGGGGGTTCCGATTTGTGCAACTTACTGTAAAACCCTCAAAACACATCATTCACCCGCCCCCCCCCCACCCCCGCCGGGTCCAGAACCACCTTCCCCCCTGTGTAACTCACTGATGCACGATCAATGACCACTAAAGCGAGGTTGTAGTCCAACTGAAGGCTTTAATAAGCTAAATGTTTCCCTCAGCAGTTCAGGTACAGAATGAAGGCTGCTGGGGTGGCACGGGCTCTTATACCCCGCCTAGCAGGGCGGAGCTACCATACAGCTTGACCAATAGGATGCATACAATATCTACCAATGGTGTTCCAGCATTACCAGATACCGTAATACCTCTACACAGACTACCACATTCACCCCCTGTTAAAAAAGAGTCCGGCGGGGGGGGTGGCCTGATACTAAACATGGCAACGTGGTCGAATTAGTTATGGAGGTACCATAATACCTCCGTACAGAGTTTTGTAACTATTTACAATTCTATTAACTATTTACAATTTATGATTTAAATTTACAATTTAAAATGAAGCAATCAGTCGATCGGGGACCCTGGTCGTCCTCTGTGATCGTCGGCGCTTCGGTGGTGACTCCGGTGGCGGCTCGGGCGTCTGTGACTCCGGGAGCGTGGCCTCGGTCTCTGTGGCAGCTTCGACACCCCTCGACGCACTGGTGGGGAAAACTGTTGACCTGGGGAGGGAGCGCCTGCGGGGTGCGTCGGTGTGTGGGGGGGCCTAGACGGGGCCGGCGGAAGGACAGATCCTCCTGTAAGGTGCCCTGGTGGGAGGGAGCGTGGGACTGGTGGCTAGGGTGTGCGTGGGGCTCCGGCGGGCGGCAGGCCTCGTAGGGAGACCGTATCTTGTCAGCCGTCGGGGTACGCCACGTAGGCGTACTGGGGGTTAGCGTGGAGAAGGTGGACCTCTCGACCAATGGGTCCGACTTGTGCGCCCGCATGTGTTTTCGGAGCAGGTTGGGTCCAGGAGCTGCCAGCCAGGTCGGGAGCGAGGTCCCAGAGGAGGACTTCCTGGGGAAGACAAGGAGACGTTCGTGAGGTGTCTGGTTGGTTGTGGTACAAAGCAGTGACCGGATGGAGTGGAGGGCATCCGGGAGGACTTCCTGCCAGCGGGAGACTGGGAGATTCCTGGACCGTAGGGCCAGTAGGACCGTCTTGCAGACCGTTCCATTCTCCCTCTCTACCTGTCCGTTACCCCGGGGGTTGTAACTGGTCGTCCTGCTCGAGGCAATGTCCTTGCTGAGCAGGAATTGACGCAGTTCTCGCTCATAAAGGAGGAACCCCTATCACTATGTATGTAGGCGGGGAACCCGAACAGTGCAAAGATGCTATGGAGGGCCTTGATGATGGTGGTTGCAGTCATGTCGGGGCAGGGGATGACGAATGGTAACTGGGAGTACTCGTCAATCACGTTCAGGAAGTACGTGTTGCGGTCGGTGGAGGGGAGGGGGCCTTTGAAGTCCATGCTGAGGTGTTCAAAGGGACGGGAAGCCTTTATCAGGTGCGCTTTTTCTGGCCGGTAGAAGTGCGGTTTGCACTCTGCGCAGATTTGGCAGTCCCTGGTGGCTGTCCTGACCTCCTCGATGGAGTAGGGCAGGTTGCGGGTCTTGATAAAGTGGAAAAAGCGAGTGACCCCCTGGTGGCAGAGGTCCTCATGGAGGGCTCGGAGGCGGTCCACTTGTGCGGTAGGACATGTGCCGCGGGACAGGGCATCAGGAGGCTCGTTTAGCTTCCTGGGACGATACAAGATCTCGTAGTTGTAGGTGGAGAGTTCGATCTTCCACCGCAAGATCTTATCGTTTTTTATCTTGCCCCGCTGTACATTATCGAACATGAAAGCAACCGACCGTTGGTCAGTGAGGAGAGTGAATCTCTTGCCGGCCAGGTAATGCCTCCAATATCGCACAGCTTCTACTATGGCCTGGGCCTCCTTTTCGACTGAGGAGTGGCAGATTTCGGAGGCATGGAGGGTTCGTGAGAAGAAGGCCACGGGCCTGCCCGCTTGGTTGAGGGTGGCCGCCAGACCTACGTCAGACGTGTCGCTCTCGACCTGGAAGGGGAGGGACTCGTTGATGGCGTGCATCGTGGCCTTTGCAATGTCCGTTTTGATGCGGCTGAAGGCCTGGCGGGCCTCTATCGACAGGGGAAAAGCTGTGGATTGGATCAGGGGACGGGCCTTGTCCATATAGTTGGGGACCCACTGGGTGTAATAACTGGAAAATCCTAGGCAGCGCTTCGGGGCCTTGGAGCAGTGAGGGAGGGGGAACTCCATAAGGGGGCGCATGCGTTCAGGGTCGGGGCCTATAACTCCATTTCTCACTACGTAGCCGAGGTTGGCTAGGCAGTCGGTGCTAAACACGCATTTATCCTTGTTATATGTAAGGTTAAGGATCTTTGCAGTCTGGAGGAATTTACGGAGGTTGGTGTCGTAGTCCTGCTGGTCGTGGCCGCAGATGGTGACATTATCGAGATACGGGAATGTTGCCCGTAAACCGTACCGGTCAACCATTCGGTCCATCTCGCGCTGGAAGACCGAGTTCCCGTTGGTGACACCAAAGGGAACCCTTAAGAAGTAGAGACGCCCATCTGCATCGAAAGCAGTGTATTTGCGGTCACTAGTGCGGATGGGGAGCTGGTGGTAGGCGGACTTAAGATCCACCGTGGAGAAGACCTTGTAATGCGTGATCCTGTTTACCAGGTCGGATATGCGGGGGAGAGGGTACGCGTCCAGCTGCGTAAACCTGTTGATGGTCTGACTGTAGTCGATGACCATCCTATGCTTCTCCCCAGTCTTTACCACCACTACTTGAGCTCTCCAGGGACTGTTGCTAGCTTCAATGACTCCTTCCCTCAGCAGCCTTTAGACCTCTGACCTAATCAAGATCCGATCCTGGACACTGTACCGTCTGCTCCTGGTGGCGACGGGTTTGCAATCCGGGGTGAGGTTCGCAAACAGGAAGGGGGGTCGACCTTAAGGGTCGTGAGGGGGGGGTATAGGGCCGTCAAATTTGAAAGTTAGACTTTGGAGATTACACTGGAAGTCTAACCCTAGGAGTGTGGCCGCGCGGAGGTGGGGAAGGACGTAGAGCCGGTAATTTTTAAACTCCCTTCCCTGGACTGTGAGGTTTGCTACACAAAACCAACCCCTTTATCTCTACTGAGTGGGAACCGGAGGCCAGGGAGACTTTTTGGTTAACGGGGTGGACGAGGAGAGAACAGCGCCTTACCGTGTCGGGGTGTATGAAGCTCTCAGTGCTCCCAGAGTCGATTAGGCAGGACATCTCGTGCCCGTTGATAAATACAGTTGTTGTAGCAGTTGAGAGTGTTCGAGGCCGGGACTGATCCAGTGTCACTGAGGCTAATCGCAGCAGTTGAGTGTTCTCTTCGGGCAATGTGTGGTCAACCGAGCAGGGGTCCTGGGGGTCCATCCAGGATGATAGCTCCCATTGGTCGCACATGGCTGGGGGTGCACAAAATGGCGGCGCCCATCCATCTAACGTGGCGTCCGCGGGACAAGATGGCTGCGCCCGGGGTCCGCACGTGGCCCTGGAGAAGGAAGATGGCGGCACCCGCTGGCCGCACGGGGACCGTGGTGGCGGTCCGCATTCGCCGCCGGAGACCGTGGCAACCGCACGGGCCTGGCATACCACCACGAAATGGCCCTTTTTACCGTATCCCTTGCAGGTGGATGCGCGGGCCGGGCAGTGCTGGCGAGGGTGCTTGGCCTGCCCGCAAAAGTAGCAGCGGGGCCCCCGGGGTTGCCAGACCGCCTTGCAGCTCAAGCTTGTGGGGGGATGGGGGATGTCTCGGGGTTGGCTGCGGAGGGGTTCCACGCTGCCCAGGGGGCTGCCGCGCGGTCGGGAACATAAGCGCGGGCGTTTCTGGAGGCCACATCCAGGGAGCCTGCAAGGGCCCGTGCCTCCTTGAGACCTAGAGTGTCTTTTTCCAGCAATCGCTGGCGATTTGGGAGGACAGCAGACCTGCCACGAAAGCGTCCCGGACTAAGAGTTCTGTGTGTTCGCTCGCCGAAACTTGCGGGCAGCTGCAGTTTCACCCCAACACCAGGAGTGCACGGTAGAATTCTTCCAGTGATTCCCCAGGGGTTTGTCGCCTCGTTGCTAGCAGATGTCGGGCCTAGACCTGTTTTACCGGGCGAATATAATGTCCTTTTAGCAGCTCTATTGCTGCATCGAAGTCTTCCGCTTCCTCGAGGAGGGTGTAAATCTCCGGGCTCACCCTCGAGTGCAGGACTTGCATGTTCTGTTCTTCCGTGGGTGTGTTTTCGCCCGTCCCGAAATATCCTTTAAAACACGCCAGCCAGTGCTTGAAGATTGCCGCTGAGTTCGCCGCGTGAGGGCTGAGTTGCAGACACTCCGGCTTGATTCGGAGCTCCATCCTTTTAAATCTAGCTTATTAAATTGATGCATGATCAATGACCACTAAAGCGAGGTTGTAGTCCAACTGTTTAATGAGCTAAATGTTTCCCCCAGCAGCTCAGGCACAGAATGAATGCTGCTGGGGCAGCACGGGCTCTTATACCCCGCCTAGCAGGGCGGAGCTACCATACAACTTGACCAATAGGATGCATACAATATCTACCAATGGTGTTCCAGCATTACCAGGTACCGTAATACCTCTACACAGACTACCACACTCACTTTCCCTATCTCTCTCGCCGCCTCCTGCTTCCTCAATTGATGCGCCAGCATCCTACTAGCTTACTCCCAATGTTCATAGATCACCCCCCTTATCCTCCCCAGCTGTCCCACCGCCTTACCTGTGGACAGGAGCCCAAATTCTAGCTGCAGCCTCTGATGTTCTTTCAAAAGCCCTTCTTCCGCAGTCTCCGCATATCTCCTGTCCACCTGTAGGATTTCTCCCACCAGTCTGTCAAATTCCACCCGCTCCGCCTTCTCCTTATGGGCCCGAAATGAGATAAATTCTCCCCTGATATCCGCCTTCAGTGCCTCCCAGACTATCCCCGCCGACACCTCACCCGTATCATTGATCCTTATGTATCCCCGAATGGCCTCCCTCACCCGCTCACACACTTCCTCCTCTGCTAATAGCCCCACATCCAACCTCCATTGCGAGCGCTGGGCCTTTCCTTTACTCACTAGCAGGTCCAACCAGTGCGGGGCATGGTCTGACACCACTATTGCTGAATATTCATCATCGACCACTTCTGCCAGCAGCGTTATGTCCATCACAAAGAAGTCAATCTGGGTATACACCTTATGCACATGGGAGTAGAAAGAAAATTCCTTACCCCTCGACCTCCCGAATCTCCACGGATCGAACCACCCCATGTGCTCCATGAACCCCCGCAGCTCCTTTGCCATAGCTGATACTTTCCCAGACCTAGAACTCAGTCCAGCCTTGATTTGAGAACGGTATTAAAATCCCCTCCCAAAGTCAGTCGATGTGAATCGAGGTCCAGAATCTTCCCCAGCACCCATCTCCTAAATTCCAGGTCGTCTCAGTTCGGGGCATATTTATTCACCAACACCACAGCCATTCCCTCCAGTTTCCCACTGACCATAACATATCCCCCCCCCCTTGGGTCCGCCTCAATATTCCCCACCTCAAACGACACCCACTTATTAACCAAAATTGCCACCCCCCCCCTCATTTTGAAGTCAAACCCTGAATTGAACACATCCAACCCATCCCTTCCTTAACCAAATCTGGTCCCCCACCTTCAAATGCATCTCCTGCAGCATGGCCACATCCGCCTTCAGTTGCATCAAGTGCGTGAACACACAAGCCCTTATGACTGGCCCATTCACTGGTCCCTGAACATTGCAAGTGACCAGTCTGGTCGGGGTCACCCTGCCCCTCTCTCCTGCCGATCAGCCATAACCTCTCCTCAGCCAGTCTTCGGCCTATGTCCCGCACCTCCCCTGGCCCGCCCTCGGGCACCACCGTCATCAACCCTCCTCCTCCTCCACTTTAAAAGTCCCCTCCCCGTAAGCAATACTGTTCCCCCTCGCTCCCCCCCCCCCCCCCACTGATCTTCAGCTCACCCCCCACTGCGCTTGCGTGAACTAGCCCGCCCAACTAGCCTGGCAGCCCTCGCCCCTGGCGCCTAGCATCCAACCCCCAAGAATTCACCCCCCCCCCACTCAAACATTAGTGCAAGCAATCAAGAAAAAGGCAAGAAGTAAAAACAAACAAACAAACCATCCCAAGGCCGAACACAGAGACCCACCCCCCCCCATCCCTTAACCAAGAACGGTAAACAAGCCTGAAGCCAAAAATGAAACAGCGAAAAGGAACGAACACCCAAAAAAAAAGTTTTTCACACTACAGTACAGTAACTCCACATCTCCTGCATCAAAGTTCAAAGTCCTCGGGGCAGCACTGTGGCGCAGTGGGTTAGCCCTGCTGCCTCACGGCATTGAGGTCCCAGGTGCGATCCCGGCTCTGGGTCACTGTCCGTGTGGACTTTGCACATTCTCGCCATGTTTGCGTGGGTTTCACCCTCACAACCCAAAGATGTGTAAGGTAGGTGGATTGAACATGCTAAATTGCCCCTTAATTGGAAAAGAATGAATTGGGTACACTAAATTTTTTTTTTTTAAAGTTCAAAGTCCTCCTTCTCCTGCCAGTCCGTTTTCTGGCATAAAGTCCACTCCACTGCCTCCTCCGCCGAGCCAAAGTATAACTCCCGGCTTAAATAGGTCACCCATAGGCGAGCTGGGTCTACCGTACGCCCTTCTTGTAGAGGGTGCACTTGACCGTGTTAAAGCTCGTCCTCCTCTTTGCCAGCTCTGCACCCAGGTCCTGGTACACACACGGATCTCGCCACCTTCCCAGGTGCAACGTCTCGTCTGCCTGGGCCACCTCATGATACGCTCCTTATCAAGGAACCGGTGCAACCACACCACCATCGCCCTGGGCGGCTCGTCCCCCCTGGAACTTGCGCATCAATGCCTGTGAGTTCGGTCCACCTCAAACGGCCAATCAAACACACCTACCCCAAGCAGCGTCTCAAGCATCTTCCCCACATACGCATCAGCATCCATTCCTTCAGTCCCCTCCGGCAGACCCACGATCCTAATATTCTGCCTAGTAGGCCGGTTTTCCAAATTCTCCACTTTCTCCAGCAGTCGCTTCTGCTGGTCTCGCATCAGTCCCATCTCCGCTGCCATCGAGGTGGACTGTTCTTCTTTCTCCTCCAACCTATGGATCGCCTGTTCCTGGGCTGCCAGTCTCGTCTCCCCGCGGTCAACCACCGCCTTGATCGAGTCCACAGCCCGGGCCAGGTCCTCCAAACTTTCCTTCCGTTGTTGGGTGAACATCTCGTTCAAGAAGCTCACCAACTGATCCATCGACCACTGAGCTGGCAGGGCCGGCCCCTGTTCCTTCCCATCCGCCATCTCCACGTGCGTTGCCAGCACCACTCCCGCTTCAACCAACTGATTTGCTCTTTTTCGGGCACTTCTGGTCCGCCGCTCCATAAACTAGGGGGTCGATCTCTTCTGCTCATACTTCACACCTTTTTCCTTCACAATTCCTACTGCAAACTGGGGTGAAGGCCACGAAAAGACCGCCATGAGCGGGAGCTACCACATATGAGACCACTCACTCCATGGCTGCCACCGGAAGTCCCATAAAGGCAAAAACAAAGGCATACCATATTGCAAAGATCAGTGGCAAGCTGGAGGTTTGGAAAGATTTTAAAGACCAACAAAGTGTCTGTAAAAAAAGTAATAAAAAGGGAAAAGTTACTTTATGAAAGAAATCTAGCGCAAAATATAAAAATGGATAGCAAAAGATTCTATTGGAAGAGAGTAACTAAAGTCAACGTTGGTCCTTTAGAAGACAAGACGAGGGGTTAATAATAGGGAGCACAGAAATGGCAGAGACACTAAATCAATATTTTACATAAAAACATGCATAGAAAATAGAAGCAGGAGGAGATCAGCTCTTTGAGCCTGCTCCGCCATTCATTATGATCATGGCTGATACCCTGATCCTGCCTTCCCCCCCCCATATCCCTTGATCCTTTTAGCTCCAAGAGCAACATCTAATTGCTCTTGGAATTACACAATGTTTTGGCCTCAACTACCTTCTGTGGTAGTGAATTCCGATTCACGACTCACGGGTGAAGAATTCTGTTCTCACCTCAGTCCTGAAAGGTTTACCCCTTATTCTCAAACAATGACCCACAGTTCTGGACTCCCCCACCATCGGGAACATTTTTTCTGAATCTACTCCTGTCTAATCCTGTTAGAATTTTATAAGTTTCTATGAGATCCCCTCTCACTCTTCTAAACTCCAATGAATATAATGCTAACTGACGAAGTCTCGCCATCCAAGGATTCAGCCTGGTAACTCTTTGCTGTACCCCTGTCCATAGCAAGAACATCCTTCCTCAGATAAGGACACCAAAACTGCACACAATAGCCCAGGTGTGGCCTCACCAATGTCCTATACAATTGCAGTAAAACAGGTCCCTAAAGGCAGCAGTTCAAGTAGACAAAGTTGTAAAGAAAGCATATGGAATGCTCTCCTTCATTGGCAGATATTTAGAATATAAAAGTAAGGATGTAATGTTGGAACACTAGTAAGGCCACAACTAGAGTATTGTGTGCAGTTCTGGTCACTACATTACAGGAAGGACATAATTGCTCTGGAGATAGTGCAGAGGAGGTTAACATGAATGTTGTCAGGGCTAGAAAAGTGTAGCTTCGAGGAGAGTTTGGTTATTTTCCTTGAAACAAAGAAGGTGGAGAGGTAACTTAATTGACGTATACATAATTATGAGGGGACGAGATACAGTGGACAGAATTAAATTGTTTCCCTTGGTGGAGAATTTTAGAACCAGGGGATATAGATTCAAGATAAGTGGCAGAAGGTGTAGAGGGAACATGAGGAAGAACATTTTTACGCAGAGGGTAATGGGGCCTGGAATTCACTGCCCGAGTTGGTGGTGGAGACAGAGAGCCTAAACACTTTTTGAGAAGTCCCAGGGCTTGATGGCCCATATCCTAGGGTCTTAATATCATAGTCATAGAATTTACAGTGCAGAAGGAGGCCATTCAGCCCATCGAGTCTGCACCGGCTCTTGGAAAGAGCACCCGACCCAAGGTCAACACCTCCACCCTATCCCCATAACCCAGTAACCCCACCCAACACTAAGGGCAATTTATCAGGGCCAATCCACCTAACCTGCACATCTTTGGACTGTGGGAGGAAACCGGAGCACCCGGAGGAAACCCACGCACACACGGGAAGAACGTGCAGACTCCACACAGACAGTGACCCAAGCCGGGAATCGAACCTGAGACCCTGGAGCTGTGAAGCAATTGTGCTAATCACCATGCTACCGTGCTGCCCCTATGAGATGGACTACAGCGATATTTTACACGGCTATTGATGTTGCGCCTACAGACACTGTGGGGTGTGCCCCTGTCTTAAATGAAGTGGCAGCGGAGATGGTGGATCCATTGGTTATAATATTCCAAAATTCCCTGGATGCAGGAAAGCTTGTAGTGGATTGGAAAAGGGCTAATGTAACACACCCGTTCAAAAAGGCAGAAAGTAGGAAACTATAGACCAGTTAATTTAACATCTGTCTTTGGGGAATTGAGGGAACCCATTATTAAGGAAGTAGTAACGGGACATTTGGAAAGTCAAAACGCAATCCATCAGAGTCCGCATGGTTTTGTGAAGGTGAAGTAAGTGGCAAAGGGGAGCCCGAAGAGTTCATAAGAAAGACGTTTATTCAGCATAACAGCGGTATTAACACAGGACCCGGTTACACATCTCGGGTCCTCACTCCTTTCTAGCAGCTGACCTGTTATATTCATGCTGGTTAACTCACAACCCAATCAGCATTAGGGAACAATCATCCCCAGCTGGATGAGTGCCATGCAGGGTTATAGCGCCCCCCACCCCCACTCCAAAGTCCAAAAATGACCATTGAGGAGGGACTAAAAAAAATTTTAGGCGAACAAGAGAACAAAAAAACAGTACAACCAAATCGCAATGGCCAAACAACAACAAAAAGCATTTCGGGCCCAACAAGGCGCCTCAAAAATGGGGAACAGGACAGACCGCGTACACCTGCTGAACATTACATCCTGTCCAAGACGCCCACTAACCACACAAAAGGCAAAGCCACTAACAGTCAAGCCTGGGGACGATGCACACCATAGTGTCTGACCCATGGACCCAATGCCTTATCAGCACCGTGTAACTTTCAGCCACAAGGGAACCATGTTTGGAGGGGGTGGGGGGAGGGGGGGAAGTGATCATCAGACAATGCCCAAAACTACAACCCACCTACCCCAAAAATGTTTGCCTCAGCACACAGAAAAAAAGTGGAAAATAACTGTGCCTACCGAATGCCCAGGGAGCTGTCGCCCCAGAATTTATATAGTACCGATTCAATCAGGCACATCACACAAAAGAAAATATAGGATCCACACACCCCACAGTGTCTGTAGGCGCAACATCAATAGCCGTGTAAAATATCGCTGTAGTCCATCTCTAAGCCCATCATGGAATAGTCTTTTGAAATCAACGTCGCACTCACAAACAGTCATGGGGGAGGCGGTGGCATAGTGGTATTGTCGATGGACTAGTAATGTCGATGGACCAGAGACGCAGGATAATGATCTGGGGACCTGGGTTCGAATCCCAACACGGCAGGAGATGCCTTGAATACTTTCTGACGGTAGGGAAAGTTGTGGCCAATTATGTTCATTGCCAGCAGTGCATGTTGCATTGATGAAGCAGTGGCAGCAAGTTGTGATCCTTCATCTCATTCATGGATGACACAAAACAATCTCAAGAGAAAGGATTGAAAATAACTTCGAAGAAAGTGTCATAATTACAACAAGTCCACAAATCAAGTTTTTTAAAAAAGTTGATCTTTACACACATATTGTTTTTTCCTCTTGGGGAATACTGGAAGGATTCCCAAACTGATCATCAACCCATTGAACTATGTTATGAACGCTCCTGCTCTGGTCAACAAGTCTTGTCAATTGGACTTGAATCCTTCTGGAATAGAGGTAGGGACACTACTACTGTGCCACAAGAACTGATTGCCAGTTATTAACTAATAAATTATCTGTACTAAATAATTCAGTATTTGTTGTATTTTTATGCAAATAAGGAGGCAGCTACTGAAGGTCCATTTGAGGAAGTGGAGTTCCAACTCTACCAGAAAACACAGAAGCAGTAATGCAAATGATAAAATCTTCTATAATATTTTAATCTATTCTGTTCTATGGGCAGTTCTTGTAATTTGTAATATTTATAATTTAATATTCCAAAACAATATAGGCTCCTGTATCCTGCATAGTTCCTGTTTGTGGACATCAGATTAGGATCACACTCAACTTTTATTGCATATGGTCCACTAGAAAGAATTGCTTCGAAAGGGCTCTTTCCTCCTTCTCCTTTGAGTAGTTTTCCTATCTTGTTGTGATCTGAAAAGTTGTTCACCTGGAGAAAACCAGACTATAAATCTCAGTGCAGACTAAGATTGAAATTCTATTGGATATGCTAAAATTCTCGGATGAGGAAAGATAGATTGTGCGCTGACAGTCAAACTTAAGAATTTGTTGAACCTGTTCCAGAGGGAGCACTAATCAATATTTATTATATTTTCCAATCTTAAAAAAAATCGTTGTTTGGGTTATTTTACGACCCTTTGTAATCATAAATTTTAGGGCAGTGTTTTCAGAAAAATGAAAAATTATTATCCAAGTTATTCCTCTTGGATTAGCACTACTGTTAAAATAATGGGAACAGCTGACTATCACTAACTTTTTTTGACTTATTAATTATACTGCAGGCAAAAATGCAATCCATTATAACATTATTCTTAATTCTTACCGATCATTTAATTGTTGGAAATTAAGCTCATTTTATATTTATTTTAACCATGTAACATTGATCACAGACACTCTCGGATGAGGTTACATCAGGGATGATAAAATCCTCACCAGTGTCCCCAGATGAGATAAGTGATGCTCAAGATCGGAAAACTGAAAGGAGCAGAGCTTCCACACAAAGCAGTATTCAAGACATTTCTATAATCGGATTGCCGAATTTGAGTAAGTCCCTCAGTAATACCACTGATGATTTGATTTACCAGATGAGTTCTGGATGTTGGACCTTCAAAACTAGATCATTCATACCTAAAAATCAGAAGTGCAACCTTGTAACCTTTGCCTGGGGATTAAACCCACAGGCTGTTTATTAATTATAAGATAACTTTTCAGGAGAGTTGGACTGAATTTTACAAAATATAAGTACCAGATTAGAATGAATCAGTATTTTGCTATAATTATTTGCAGAAACATAAGTTTGTTGCTGTTCAAATCAATCCTCACTCCGTTTTAATAAATTTATAAAATGGCTACAACACAGGACGCTACTCAGTTTGTCACACCATGGTAGCTCTCTCCAAGTGTCACTGAGTCAGTCCAACTCCCCATCCTTTCCCCATAACTGATCAATTTTCTTTTCTCTTCGGGAGCTTATCCAATCTTCTTTTAAAAGCTCCAGTTGAATCGGCCATTCCAGTGCATCCCAGATCCTAATCACACTGCAAAAAGGCTTTTCCTAATTTTGTTGTTGCTTCATTTGCCTGTCAACTTCAATCAGTGCTCGTTGGTTCTTAACCCTGTTGTCAATGGGAATAGTTTCTCTCTCTCTCTGCTCTTTGTTAACCCCACATGATTTTGAAAATTTCTATCAAATTTACTCTCAATTTTTCTCTAAGAACAACTCCAGCTTCTCTAAGCTATTCATTCAACTGAAGTCCCTCATCCCTGGAACTGTTCTTGTAAATATAATAGAAATATATTCAGCAAAAAATTACATTGAAATGTTTGTATGTTGCCTGCAGAATATTTTATCTCTATTGCAAAGCTTATTTTGAATATACATGGTTAGAATACCACGCTAATAGTTGTGTTTAATTCGTTTATTTTGTGTTTCAATAACATCTTGCATTCATATAGTGCATTTAATGTAGAAAAAAACTGAGAAGTGTTTTGCAGCGGTGTAATCACACAAAAATGGACACCAATAAGAAAGAAATATTAGGACCAAAAGCTTGGTCGACGAGGTGGGTTTAAAGTTTTTAGAAGAGGAGAGGCAGTGGGTTTGAGGAGTGAATTCTCTTAAATACCACTCCAGGTGACCTAGTTGGCTGAAGGCATGACACGTTAGTAGTGAGGTGATGGGAGAGCAAGATACACAATGGTCAGAGTCAGAGGAACAGAGTTCTGAGAACAGTGGGAGGTTGGTTGTGTGGCTTGAGGAGGTTGCAGAGATAGGAAAGGATTGATGCCTTAAAAGATTTAAACACAGGAATAAGGATATTAAATTGATGGCATAGCAGTATCAGGAGCCAACAGAGGCCAGCGAGGGCAGCAGGATGGGTGAGGATGACAGTGCAGGATAAGATACTGGCAGCAGAACTATTGCATAGGCCAATGTTTACAGAATGTAGAGGAGGGAGGTTAGATAGTAGAACATTAAAATGATAGAGTCTGGAAGTGACAAAGGTCACCTGAGACAGGGGCAAAGATATTGCGGATACGTATGGAACTATGAACACCTTCCAGTGGAGGAAGGAGTAACATAATATAATGTACCTAGACTTGTAATAGCACATTCTCAACATGTTACCAGGAACATATGTGATCGGAGATCTGTAGTTTTTTGTTTTGAATTTTAACTTTAAAGCTCCTTATCACAGAATCTGTGGCATGGAGAAAGGCCCTTCTGCCCAAACTGGTCCATGCCAACCTATCTATGTATCTGTCCAAATGCCTGTTAAATTTTTTCAGAGTCACTGCCTCAACCACTTCCTCCAGCAGCTCGTTCCAAATACGTACCACCCTCTGTGTAAACATGTTGCGCCTCCGGTTCCCATTAATTCTTTCCCCTCTTAACTTAAACCTATGCCCTTTAAATCTCGATTGGGAAAAAGACTGAGTGCATTCACCCTATCCATGATGTTGTACCCTTCTATAAGATCACCCCTCAGTCTCCTACGCTTCAAAGAAAAAAGTCCTAACCTGTCCAGTCGCTCCCTATAACTCAGTCCCTTGAGTCCTGGCACCATCCTTGTACATCTCTTCTGCACTCTTCCCAGTTTGATAACATATTTCCTATAGCAAGGCGACCAAAACTGAACATACTGCTCCAGGTACAGCCTCACCAATGTCCTGTAGAACCGCAACATAACTTCCCAACTTCTATACTCAGTGCCCTGACTGATGGAGGCCAGCATGCCAAAAGCCTTCTTCACTGCCCTATCTACCTGTGACTCCACCTTTAGAGAACTGTGCACCTGAACTTCAAGGCCCTTCTGTTCCACGATACTCCCTAAGGTCCTACTATTCACCGTGAAAGTCCCATCTTGATTTTGACTTTCCAAAATGCAGCACCTCACACTTATCTCTATTGAACTCCATTTTCCATTTCTCGGCCCACTTCCCCAGCTGATCAAGATCCTGCTGCAATTTCTGATAACCTTCCTCACTAATACCACCTTTTTAGTGTGATCTGCAAACTTACTGATCATGCCTTGTAAATTCTCATCCAAATCGTTGATAAAGATAAAAAACAGCAATGGGCCCAGCACTGACCCCTGAGGCACACCACTAGTCACAGGCCTCAGTACGACAAGCATCCTTCCACCATTACCCTCTGCTTCCTACCATCAAGCCAATTGTAAATCCAGTTTGCCAGCTCTCTCTGGATTCCGTGTGATCTAACCTTCCAGAGTAGCCGACCGTGTGGAACTTTAACAAAGGCCTTACTGAAGTCCATATGTCCACCGCCATGCCCTCATCAACCTTCCTGGTCACTTCGTCAAAGAACTCTAACAAATTTGTACGGCATGATCTCCCATGCACAAAGCCGTGCTGACTACTACTAACCCTGTCTTTCCAAATACCTGTATATCTCATCCCTCAGAATCCTCTCTAGTAACTTACCCACCACAGATATTAGGCTTACCAGTCTATAATTCCCAGATTTTTCTTTGCAACCTTTCTTAAATAAGAGCACAACATTTGCTACCCTCCAGTCTTCTGGCACCTTGCCCGTGGCTAACGATGATGCAAATATCTCAGCCGGGCTCCTGCAACTTCTTCTCTAGCCTCACGCAGTGTTCTTGGATATCCTGGTCAGGGCCAGGAGATTTATCCACCTGCATACATTTTACTACGTCCATCACCTCCTCTACTGTAATGCGAACTGTCCCCAATATATGGCCACCAACCTTCCCAGGTTCCCAAGTCTCCATGTCTTTCTGCATGGTAAACACAGAGGAGAAATATTCATTGAGAACCCCGCCCATCTCCTGAGGTTCCACACCTATGTGCCCACTTTGGTCCTTGAGAGGTCCTATTCTCTCTCCAGTTATTCTTTTCCCTTTAATATACTTAAAGAATCCCTTTGGATTCACCTTAATCCTCTCAGCCAAATCTACCTCATCCCCCTTTTTGCCCTCCTAATTTCCTTCTTGAGTATATTCCTGTAACCCCTGTACACGTCCAGCGAATCCCTTGATTCCAGCTGCTTGTACCCGAGCCATGCCTCTTTTGAAATGAAATGAAAATCGCTTATTGTCACAAGTAGGCTTCAAATGAAGTTACTGTGAAAAGCCGCTAGTCACCACATTCTGGCGCCTGTTCGGGGAGGCTGGTACGGGAATTGAACCGTGCTGCTGGCCTGACTTGGTCTGTTTTAAAAGCCAGCGATTTAACCCTGTGCTAAACCAGCCCCTCCTGGCCAAATCTCTATGTTTTGTCATTCAGAGTTCCCTACTCCTGCCATCCTTGCCCTTCACCCAAAAAGGAACATATAGACTCTGAGCTCTAGCTATTTCACTTTTAAAGGCCTCCCACTTACCAGAGGTCCCTTTGCCCTCAAACCAGCTACTCCAATCAACCCTTGCAAGCTCCTGTCTAATTCTGTCAAAAATCGTTTTGCCCCAATTTAGAACTTGCACCTGTGGACCAGTTTTGCCCCTATCCATAACTATTTTAAAATTAATTGAACTATGGTCACTGGTCCCAAAGTGGTCCCCCACCGTCATCTCAGTCACTTGCCCTGCCCTATTTCCCAAGAGTAGGTCAAGTTTTGCCTTTTCCCGAGTAGGATCCTCCACATAATGCCTGAGGAAACTTTCCTGAACACACTTAAAAAATTCCACCCCATCTAAGCCCTTAACACTACGGCAGTCCCATTCTATGTTAAGAAAATTAAAATCCCCTACTATGGCAACCATATTACTCCTGCAAGTCCCCCCAATCTCCCTGCATATGTGTTCTTCTAATTCCCATTGACTATTTGGGGGCCTGTAGTACAACCCCAATAAAGTCACCATCCCCTTCTTATTTCTTAGTTCCACCCACAAAGCCTCACTGGATGATCCCCTCGGTTATTTCATCTCTGACTATGCCGTGATGCTCCCCGCAATAGAAAATGCAACTCCCCCCACCGCCCCCCCCCCCCCCCCCCCCCCCCCCCCCTCCTCCTCTTTCACCACTGAAAGCACCTGTACCCGGGAACATTAAGCTGCCAGTCCTGTCCCTCCATTAGCCATGTTTCAGTTATGGCTATAATATCCCAGTCCCATGTACCTATCCATGCCCTGAGTTCATCAGCCTTACCTGTCAGCCCTCTTGCATTGAAATAGATGCAGTTTAATCCAACAGATTTTCCCTGCTCCCTGTCGTGCTCTTGCCTATCATGTCTGTCCAGCTTGCCTTTGCTGAGTACTGCATTGCCTTTCAGCCCCTCATTTGCGTCTCTGCTGCTGAGGATCCTACCCCCTGCCAATCTAGTTATGCTGGAATTATTTTGTAATTTTCATTGTTTCTGTCCTGCAGGAGAAATTTAAATAACTTTCTCTCTTTCCTTAGGCTTGCAACTACAATGCCCTAGTAATGTCCCCCTTGTATGTGACTCAGATGACGAATCAGATGTGGATTACGAGCAGGCAGAATTGGTTGTGCTTGACCCAGATCATGTAAGAAATGTCTTAGTATTAGATCTTTATCAAAGCTTGAAGGTCATTATTCTCAAAATCAATATGTGTTATGTTGTTAGTATCTAAAATAGATACTAATATATATTTTAGTCAAAAATAATGACCTTTATAAATAAAATGTTTCCAGTTCGTGTTAGGATTGTACTACTGAATAAATTATAAAGTAATAAATACGTGGCTATAAATCTGAAGCAGTATATTAAACAAGGAATTTCAACACAAAAAAAATGTAAGCTGTTTGGAATGGTCATCTGTGCTCTACAACAGGTTAGGGCTTTAAATTGCCATGTGTGATGACCCTCAGGTTAAATCACCACCAGTCAGCTCTCTCTCAAAAGGGGAGAGCAGCCTATGGTCCTCTGGGACTGTGGTGACATTTACATTTCATCTTCAGTATTGTTAGTCATTTTTGTGGTTGAAGATTTATCCTGTTTTGCTGCCCCTGGCAGCTGTCACTGAATATTATGTGTCAGCACACTTTACATCCGAGAAGAGTAATGATGAAGGTTATTCATTGTGACATCAGTTTTGCAGACTTAATATTAATTTCTAGCAAAATCTTTGTCATATTATTAATTCACGAAGTAAAACATTCAATTGATTATAACATTCACGATTACTCTACGTACATTTGATATACCTGTTAAAGAAGTATATTCTACACAATTGCATTATAAGGAGAATATCTTTCCAGTTACTAGTTCACTCGGTTGCCCTTTTTTCACCATGTTGGAGACAACAGAAATGGCGTAAAACCTTTCCAGATGTGAAATCTTAAGGTATTGTTCCAGTAATATCCCGAACAGTAAAATTGGTAGCAACATATTCAATGAGATAATGGGATGCACTTCTCATTTACAGAATTATTTTGTGATGTCACATCAGGGAAGAAGTTTCTGAATAAAATCCCTGTCCGTCTTTAACCAGCAGTTATCATAGAATTTACAGTACAGTTGTTTAGCATAAACCATTTAATCAGGGATAACAGTTATGTTTCGATAATTCCTATAATATCTGACCAATTATGAACAATTAAATTCAATATACTTACATTTTAAGGTTCTGTAGAGACATATTTCCCTCCCTACATCAGCAAGCAGTGTACTTCTCACAGAAATTTGAAAAATGCTTCATTCTCAGCTTTCGGGTCATCAGTTGGGTGAGTGCAGGATCACCAAAATAAAGGATAGTTACCTACGTTTTACATATTTCACTTTTTAATAATATAGCCCCTAATGAAGCGTTTCCAGGAAGCTCTGAAGAACCATCTTTCGAAGCAATTGGACAAGTTAACCCTAGAGCTCAGGGATTTGGTAAGTGCAGTAACAGCTATTAAAGCATTCGAGATAATCAAATAATGTAAAGTTTAATGCAGTGATTTGGCATTCAGCAACATTTAAATTGCAGCTCTTCAAGAAGAACAGCTACGAATGGCAGTAATGGGAATTTATTCTTCAGAAAATTATTTTTTAAATTACAGCCCTTGTCGACAGGTCTTTTGGTTTAGCTATTAGTTGCAATCCAAACACTTGTTTTCTTGAAAGAGAAGTGTCAGCAAGCACGATATCAAACATTGAGAAAAATCACTATTAAAACTATTTATGTTTTTTTAAATTGCTTTTAAAATAGGGCCATCTCTTTTGACCACTGCAGTGTGTGGATAAATGATTATTTCTAACTTCAACATGTTTCTGTACCTTTTATTAGACCATGTTATATTTTCACTATTGTGATCACTGCAGCTCACAAGTGAAGAGTAGTTACATATATCAGTGCACTACAATTCTGTGCTGCAAATAATTTTCTTTACAGATTATAAACAAATTGATGTCAGTAGTTAATGACTTTTGTTTTCAAGACATGGAGAATGAAAAAGCAAACAACTGAGCGTGAAGATACAGGAGTGATTCTTTATGGAACACAACAGTCTCTCGCCCAAATCCAAATGGAACTTGAAAAATTACATGACCATTGCTCAGCAGCTTCAACAAAACGACGAAAGGCAGAGGAAGATTTGGCACATATTAGGAATCTTTACCAAGTGTCACAAACCACAACAAATAGTGAACATTCAAAAGGTGATCTTTCGAATTTAGTTAATTGTTCGCTGCTGTTATAAAATTAAAACAAAATTCCCATTGAAGCCAATGACTTTAAGTTAACAGGTCTCCCTTTTAGATGCTTAAATGTGTTAGTGTTTGCTGGATGTGTAGAAAGGAAAATGTTCATGCTGGACCCAAATTAGGTGAAACCACATAATTAGACTTGTTACTGCAATTTATCTTTTGTATGCAACTACGCAAGACAACTTCAATCAAAAGCTTGTTCAGGGTGGAAATTGCACAGTACTGAGGCAGAGTAAACAGAAGTTCACTAAGGCAGGGTCAGAGGAACAGAGGTATGTGTAAGGCCAGAGCAGGTTAGATGGTGAATAAGAGGTGAGGCAATGAAGAGTTTTAAACAAGAGGAAAAGTATTTTAAATTTGGGGCTTGGGAGGATGAGAAGCCAATGTAATCAGGAAGAACAAGGAAGGACGAGTGAATATGGGCCATAAAACTTTGGATGAGCTGAAGTTTACAGAGTGTGGAGGACAAGAGGCCAGACGGGAGAGCACTGTAATGGTCATGCCTAAAGGTGACAAAGACATGGATGGTAGTTTCAGCAAAAGATGGTTGAGGCAGGAGTAAACACCTATTATTATGCAAAAGTGAGCAGGTGATCTTTCTGATGGAGAAGATATAGGGTCAGAAGTTCAATTTGTTGACTAGGACGACAGAATGAAACAGTAACTATTGGGGGTCTGGGGTGCAGTGAAGAGGGGATGATGGGGATATGGAGTTGTAGCAGAAACCAGGGACAATTAATGGAAGGAAATTGTAGCTCGCCCAAGACTGCATTTAGATAAGAAGTCTGATAACATAGATGTGGTGACAGTGTCAAGAGAGATAGCTGGATATCATCAGCATACATGTAGAAGCCAATTCCGAAGCCTGCAAATACCATGGGGCAGTATTTAGATGAGGAGAAGAGGGGACCAAGAACAAAGTCAACAATATTAATCAGCAAATAGTAATTAGGTTACTATAATCTTAAGAATGAATTAAATGAAAATGAAATGAAAAAATGAAAATGAAAATCGCTTATTGTCACAAGTAGGCTTCAAATGAAGTTACTGTGAAAAGCCCCTAGTTGCCACATTCCGGCGCCTGTTCGGGGAGGCTGTTACGGGAATGGCTTTATGTTATAAAGCCAGTAGATTGTTGGTGGGGGGAAAAAAAAGATTGAGGAAGGTAAAGAACTATGGTGTTACAGACAAAACGATCCCAAGATATGAAACTAAGCACAAACTGCTCTTTCAGAAAGCTAGTTTGCACAGACAAAAAGGGCAAAATAGCCTCCTTTGTGATGCAAGTTTCTCTGATCCCATAATCAATATTTAACAATTAAAACTTTGCCATTTTAACTAATTTAACACTGATGGTGTTAGTGATGTGTTTGCCAGATAGGTCCAGTTTGAATGGCAGGCAGGACAGTTTAAAGAAACTGAAATTTGATAGCCAGAGTCTCACAATAGTTCATATTGTGGTGTGCGAAGCAAATCATAGAACATACAGTGCAGAAGGAGTCTGCACCGACCCACTTAAGCCCTCACTTCCACCCTATCCCGGTAACCCAATAACCCCTCCTAACCTTTTTGGTCACTAAGGGCAACTTAGCATGTCCAATCCACCTAACCTGCACATCTTTGGACTGTCGGAGGAAACCGGAGGAAACCCAAGCAGACACGGGGAGAACATGCAGACTCTGCACAACGAGCATACTCCGCACAGACAGTGACACAGCGGGGAATCGAACCTGGGACCCTGGCGCTGTGAAGCCACAATGCTATCCACTTGTGCTACCGAGCTGCCCAAAGCTCATATATTGCTCACTCAGCTTAGTTATAATAATGTGCAGGGTCTCCCAACCCTCCAGGTAGATTCTTTATTGTTTATTTTTACTTTTTAATTTGCAAAAACCTTTTCTCCTGAAACATGTTTCATCAACTGAAATATTTCTCAAGCTTATTGACAATTCACCAACCATAACACTGAACACTGAGGAAATAACATCAAAATAATTCACAAGATTGAATTTACTCTTAATGACTGCCAGGGCCAACTTAAAAAAAAATCTTTGATATGTTGTAAATATTTTTTTAAAACAGAATGAATACAATTAAACTTAATTGGGAAAATGCTAATTTTCCATATTCCGTTTTACCTTTTTCAATGTATTCTCTGTTTTCCCTACTGATCATGAGTTTGAAAAATATTTATTTATCCAGAAATTAATTTTTAAATACTTTGCAATTTTGAAATATTCTGATGTCTTCCAAGTGGGGCTGAATTCTCCACCGTCGGGATTCTCTGTTTTGCCAGCAGTCCAGAGGTTTCCTAACTCGGCGTGTGGCTGTCCCACAATGGGAAACCCCATTGACCAGCCGGCGAAACGGAGAATCCTGACGGTGTGCCGAACCATACGGGATGGAGAAATCCGCCCATGGTCTCAGTCAACAGAAGATAGAACTCAAGTAAAGACTCTCCCTTTTGACATTGATGTTGCATTGAATGATGCTACTATTGTTATTATGTAATCTCATCCTAGTTTCACAACTACAAACAGAAGTTGAAAATATTGCACTGCGACATTTCTACATGGAGAACTTAAAACATGATGTGTGTTCTGACATCATGGTGATGAAGCGTGCAACAGAAAAATTAGAGATTGAAAAAGTAGAAGCAGCAAAGCAGAAACAGAAGCAGGTACAGTGAATGACAAATTTATCTCCATAACTGACTACAAGTTCTTTATAACGATGCATGAAAGTTTCCCAGACCAGTACAAGCTGATTTGGGGCATGCATGGTCTGGCAAGAGTTGCAAAAAGTGAAGTTGGGTCATGTTAACGATCCACCCCGCCCACCTTCTGACCTTCCCAGGGTTGGCTTGGCAGCGTGGCAATGTTGGGGGCGGTGGGGGAACCCCACGACAGAGGCGCAAGGCCAATTGAAGTACTTAAGAAAATTGGGAGTAAATATGCAGATGGATTGCCTTTTCCCAATAGCGCAGGTGATCCATACTGTAACTGGGCAGATTGGAAAAGGCAAGTGCACAGTGAGAAGTGCTTCCTCAGTGAATAGCTAGGTGATTGACTGCTGTTCAACACACTTCCTTTAGGGAGTGCTATCATTGCTTGTGATTGCCAACTGCATAGAAGGAATTTCACCTGTCCAGTATGTCACCCACCTTCAGTTGTACTTTCCAACTGCCAGCCTTCAAAGCAGCACCAGAGTACTGTTTCAACAACAGCAGGAACAACCCCAAGAGCACCACCAACTTCTCTTTTGTCACATACTCCTACACAGGGTAAAGGGGATGGCGAGAGATCAGGCTGGAAGATAGCGAGACCCTCAAAATGGTCTTCAATCAGATGATCAGCTCCATCGACATGTCTAAGTAACTGTGCTTCAGGAAACTTTGATTCTTACAGCAGGTCGCCACTGACAAGTGCAACTTCATGGAGCACGCTTTCATCCTAGTAGATCAGGTGGACATGTGATGCTAATGGCTGACAAGATGCCTGTCACTGGTGACCCCCTTCCCGCTTTCCCACCTGTTGTTTACTCCCATCCCCCATCACCAATTGCTCCCTCTTCTGGTGGGAATGTTTGTGTGCAGAGGAAGGGTGACACCCATGCCTGTCACCCACCATTCGTGGTGGGTGACAGGCATGGGTGTAAGAGGGTGCGTATAAGTAGGAGGTTGGCCACTCAGTAGAGAATATGAGATGTCCACACAGAGAGTAATCACTGGAGCTGCAAGATGTATTGACCTGAGGCTTGCTGTGCAGGAGAATACTGGGCAAATCAGAATGTGGAGTTTTCCACCTGAAAGTGTAATGACACTCACCTGTCATGTCCTCCTGAGGTCCTTGATCTTTGATTGTCTGCAGGTTGAAGGGAGCACACTCTAGCTATTCACTTCCTCAATCATTTCCATCCATGCCTCCTTGGTTGGGCAAGTTATCCTTTTCCTCCTTGGGAGAACTCAGCTCAGTCCAGCCTCGGAGCTGGACCCACAGGTAAAAATGAGAGCCCCAGTGTAGGGCATCCTTCCCAGGTCTCCTTTCCAATCCTGTAGGTGCTGCAGTGTGAACAATCCAAGTTTTGCTTATCTTTTCTGCAACATGCTGTGTTATGGTCCTTTTCTGCAACATGCTGTGTTATGGTCCTTTTCTGCAACATGCTGTGTTATGGTCCTGTTAAACAGAAGTTCACCCTTGATTCATCCCACCTACCATCTCTAAGGACTTCAGCTGATGTTTTACGTTCTCGCTGCCTCCTTTGAAAAAAAATCGAGAGGTCTGTCCTCCAACTCGCCATGCTTAGTCTTCAAATGCCTTTGAAGTTTTGAGAGCATTAATCTTTCATTTGCCTGTAGTTCCCTGCACATAACACACATGGGCTTTGCATCCTGATTTGCATTGGCACAATTAATAAAATCATACCTCAAGAAATCATCTTTATACTTCTTTATTCCCAATTTCAGCTTCTTCTTAATAAATTGTTCATCAGAGGCCCTAGAGCTCACCCCAGCACTGCTTTGACCTGCCATGGACACTCTTAAGAAGCTCTCTCCAGCAGATACAGTTGTGAGATCCTGGCCTGTTTGTGTCTCTGGTCCTCCCTTCCTTATCACAAACCTATCCATCTTCAGTTCTTCACACACCCCTGTTTGCTTGCTGGCAGCTACAAAATGGAGGAATCACTCCTCCGTGATTTTGTGGCCAAAGTACAGATCATGTGACATCAGTGTACGTGCCGGGCGCATGACCTGCTCTCTGCCACCACTTTTGGTGGGAAGACTCTGACGTTTTTAAAAAGAAATGTTGGGACAGCGCGCTGAAGTCGGGAGGTGGCAGTCTGCCCCTGGGCACCAGGCCTGTGCACTGCTGGATCCGCCTGAGGGTGCATGCATGTGGACAGCACTCTCTTTTTATAAAACAGCACATGGAGACCGATGAGTTTTATTTGTGAAGACTGATAACTTATAATACACAGTTATAGTGACATAATTTTAGAGATTTCAAACATTCACACAGAATTCACATGCCGGTTCTTAAATTCCACTTGCCCTGCCACAGAGGAGAACCACACTTTATTTATTTTCTGTGATTGCTGCTGGTGCCTTCTTCTTGGCCCCCCAACTTGAAGAACAAACAAATTGCTGCAATCCCTGTATATGTAGCTATCATATAATTCCTCCTTCCTGTGATGGTCTAGGTATTGAAGTACTTGTGGAAGACAGTAAACTGGTTCTGACTGCCAGCATCGTGACCCACCATTCTCACCCCTCACACAAACTTCACTTGGCCGCTCTCCGTGTCCTTCACAGGCCCCGAGCTCCAATAGTCCCAGCACCAGAAGTACCGCCCCCGCCTCATCCTATTGGTCAGCAGAACCAGGGGGCGCCGGATGTTAGGAAAGCTAATGATCCATTGAATAATCTGGGTGCCAATCAGATGGAGCATGGCAAAATGCTGCGGGTGCTGGCCAGCATTCTAAACCAAAAAGCCGGTTGCGGCCATTGGGCGCTTCTCCCGTGATTGGGAATGCCACGACCTATCGCTCCGCGACCTTCCCGACATCCGCTTCTGACCCACCCACAGGTCGCAACCCTAAGTTTGAAAAACCCTGACGTAGAATGATCAGAATAGTATGTTTTACATAAAACTGTCTTTACCTGTTACTGATACTTGTTTGGCAGTTGCATTGACCTGTATCTGCACCTAGGCTTTATAGCACTGCCAGTCAAGAGAATTGGCAGACATTCTGCCCTTTGGATCTCCACTGATGATGTGTATAAGCTGATCACTGAGAACTATGCCACTGCAGCCTGGAATTGACCAACCTCTTTTGGAGAAGTGTCCAGAGCTCTGGACAACCTCTTCCTCGAAAGAATGTTACAATTAGAAACTCGCCAGTTCCCGGGTCACTGTCGGTGTGGAGTTTGCACATTCTCCCCGTGTCAGCGTCGGGCTCACCCCCACAACCCAAAAATGTGCAGGTTAGGTAGATTGGCCGCACTAAATTGCCCCTTAATTGGAAAAAAATAATTGGGTACTCTAAATTTATTAAAAATATAAGGATTTCACCAGTTGGAGAATCAAATATGTCAATTCTCTGGTTGCTTTGCATTTGAAAATATAATTTCCATGTTATCATACTCAGACCTCTGAGTTAGACAGTTGTTGGTGCAAGTTCTGCTTCAGAGACATCGCACAGTAGCGAGAGGGTTCAGTGTTGTTAAAGCTGTCATGTTTCAGAAAAGATCATGGGCTGGATTCTCCGATTTTGAGGCTACGGTTGGAGGATCCGTGGCGTTTTACGTGGGAAAAATTGGCACCGCCCCCACACCAATCCTCCGACCGGTGAGGGGCTAGCAGTGCGCCGCGTAAAATGCCCGGCTTCCACAAAATAAACGGCCGGGGAATTGCTGGGCCGTGGTCGCGCATACGCACGGCGACGACCTGCAGTGGTCGCGCTGTACAACATGGTGCCGGCCGTGCACAGACCCAACCTGCCAGATAGTGCCCCCCTGGACACCCACTGGTCATCCCTCACCAGTCCCCCCCCAGCCCTCGCGGAAGCCCCCCCCCCCCCCCCCCCCCCCCCCCCGACCAACAGCACTGCTCCTGCCTGACTGTGGCGGTGCTGGACACAGTCTGCAGCCGCCACGCCTGTTTCACGCACTGCTGGGACCACACGTACCCCGCGCCGTCGTGAACTCGGCCCATCGGGGGCAGAGCAATAGGGGAGGGCCTTCAGGTGACGTCCTGAGGCTGTCCCAACAATGTGCAAAACACGCCACGATTACGCCATTTTGGAGGGGGCGGACCATGCGCAACCTGCGTAAAACAGGCGCCGCCCCCGATTCGGTCGTAAAAATGGATTCTCCGCTCGATCGCCGATTACGAAATCGGCGTCGGGAAATGGAGAATCTCGCCCTATATACCCAGAATCCAGCTGCCTGATGTGAAAGATTCTGTGGTAGTATTTGAAGAAGACCAGAGGAGTTCTCCTGGTGTTCTGGCTAACATTTTCTCTCAACTTATACCACTAAATAAGCACATATAGCCTGGTTTTTGCCATTTGTTGGAGCAGATTAGTATCGTTTTAGAGTGTTGGTTACGTTGCGGTAGGTTTCAGTGAAATTATCATGGACTGAACTAGGTTAACTCTAAATGTTTATTGTTTCTTGGAATTATTTACATAATCCCACATTAACCCGATATGTGCCAGACCCTTACCTACACTTAACGTACACAAATTGGCTACCACATTTACCTATAACACACACTGATTACACAGAAGAAATACCTAAATGATCGATAAGATGTCTTTGGGACAGCCTGAGAAACTGGAAGGTGCTATATAAATAAATGCAAGTTTCTTTTTAGAAGCAAAATATAATAGTTACTCCTTATTGTTGTGAAACTTTGCTCTGTCTTAGCGGTAAGCTGCAAATAATTCTCTTGTGCTCTAGGACATGTTTGTAGACCGTTTAGTATCACAAATAGATGCACTGCGAGAAAAAACTGCAATGTATGAAGCCCAGTATATTGCACAAGCAGAAGAAACAAAAGCGGCAAGGAAAACAGTCGCAGAGGTGAGATAAACCTTATTACACCTGTAACATCCACAATTCGGATGTGTTTTACCACTGCTGTATGAAAAAAATTTGGCATCCATTACTTTGTTTTAGTGCTTTCATAATTATTTGCAGCTTTCTTTTCCTTTCATTAAAACTCCCAAATCCTTTCTCAGGCCTCCACAGAGATCGATGCTATTGGCTATGAGAAGAAACAATTATTAGAACAGTGGAACACTAGCCTCATTGGGATGCAAAGGCGCGATGAGGCATATTCTGCAATGCAGAAAGCTGTCAGGTACTGTTCAGAATCTAAATAAAGTGATATTGGTTCAGCAGAATATCAAAAGAATGTTTTATTAATTTGGCATAGATATTCAGGTAATTTGTTTTGTTATTGATAATCAGCTCTGCTCCTCCTCTAGTTTTGCATTTCAAAAATTTTATAGCTCTTGATTGAAAACTAACTATCTGATTGAAAAGATGGTAATTTTTTATAAATTCCACTGGAACCGTTTGTTGGCAGAGCCACAACTGACATCAGCTCAGTAGCTTTTTTCTAAATGTAAGCCCCAAAAACAGAAGTCTCTACACAGGAAGTACTTCCTTCCAATAAAGTGTTCACTTTCAATTTCTGACCTGAATGTCTAAAAGTTTATGTTTGCATTAATGTCAAACACATATAAATACATAAGGATACCAACTTATCAGTACTTATTTGGCATGTGTAACACATGTGCTTTTACATTGTTAAACAGACTGCACATTTTGGCTGTTTGCAGATCTGTTTCAGCTTCCACTCACCAGAGTAAACAAAGATGATAAAGAGGTTGGTGATCTATACTAACGAGGACATAGATATTTCTCTATTTGATTCATGTCATAGTGTTTGCTTAGCAAAAAAGCATTTTTCTACCTATGTACAATATTTTCAAGAGGATATTTAAGATACCAGTTGACCCATCTACATTTTCCTGATATCATGTATGCTAAATTTTCTAACTTATCGTATGCTTCTGACTTAGACATTTCGAAATCTCATGCACATCATCTCATAATTAGTACTACAATTGGTATTGCATATATTGTTGATAAGATCATTTCAGTTCCTCTCTTTGAAAACTTACTTAATTTTTCAGTGTTCTTCCTCTAATTTTTCCTAAAGTATTTGCATATAAACTATAAAGATTATTTAATAGCTGACAATTCTCTATTCTATCAATTTATGTCCGATGCTAATGATGCTTCTTCTTTTATCCAGAGAATCAAAGCACCAGTTGGATACATTGAAGACTGAAATGCATGCCTATAAAAGTTTTATTATGAAACAAGAGGAGAAGAATGAATTTCTAACAGTTACACTGAACAGATTGACGAATGATGTTAACATGACCCAAAAAATGATCATGCAGAACCTGGCAAAGCAGGAAGGATTAAAGCATGAGTATAGCACCTATACTCGGACACTACATGAAACAGAACGTTTGCTGAACAAAGCGTCATTAGTAAGCGCATTGACATCATGAACATTGTTCACAGTTTAACCAGACTAAATAGAAATCATCCTCTAGTTCTCCATGTGTATTTATTGGCTTGGAAATATCTAATCCTGGCTGAATTTTGGTTCCAGCGTTGTCAGTTTCCAGACATCCCAGTTGGGTCTTCAAGAGCTAGAGTACTTCATCACAACAACCTGTAAACAAACTGAAGTTACATTGTTTTAGCTGTTAATGTCATAATATTCTTACCGAGTAAGCCTACTCATGTTACACAACATTAAAGTAAAGACGAAGAAGAATGGGGAATGTGGAGGTCCTGCTGAATTTAACAGCAGGACGTCATTTGAATTTTTTTCTGTTTCCTGCCCAGCAGCTAGCCAGATAGAAATGCTGGAAGACTGTTTGTTAGCAAGCCTGCAGTACAAGGCTGTAGCGAGGGACTGGAGAGGAGGAAATGTAGAGGGAGGGGATCACATGTGGGGTTAAGTAGTGGTTGGCATCAGGTCACAAGGGGATCGGCATTATGTGCAGGAAGGGAAATTGCGCCGGATTAGCTTGGCATTGTTTGGCAAAACACTTCCGCACCTTCGGACCCACCAGCAGTGTCAGAAAAGCACTTCCCTGCCATTCTCATCTCCCTTTATCAGCTGAGTTTCCTGATTAACCATATTAAGACAATTGACCTGCCTTTTGAGAAAAGATTACTTGTCTATCCCTCAACTTGCCTGGTTAAACCAGGTTTGGGCGTATTTAGGGTATGGTTTTTCAAATTTAAGTATTTAACAACCTCCTCTGCCTGTCCTGGGACTTTAAAAAGCCCCACACTTTCTTTTTTTTAAATTTAGAGTGCCCAATTCTTTTTTTTCCATTAAGGGGCAATTTAGTATGGCCAATTCACCTAAAGCGCGCCATTTATAGGTACAGGCAGCGGGCGACCGAGGGGGTCGTCTGGCCAGACTGTCTGCCCTCTTCCGCGGCTACATTTGCAGCCGGGTGTCCCTGGAAAGGGAGCTTACGATGTCCACGAGTACCAGCGAGGCCTTCCGTGCCTGGTGGGCACCGCAGGGGTTGGGGTGCTTTATTGACCCCTTTAACTGCACTCTTATTTGATGTTTTTAAGTTCCATTGATCTTTGTTATGTTCGGGCAGTGCCCCTAACAGGAGCAGCCTTTTTTTGCTATGTCCCTATGTTTGTTTCCTTTCTTCTGTTTTGTTGGTGGACCTCAAAAGAGTGGTCAATTCACCTACCCTGCACATCTTTGTGCTGTGGGGATGAAACCCACGCAGACACTGGGAGAATGTGCAAACTCCACACAGTCAGTGACTGGGATCTGGATTGAATCTGGGTCCTCAGCACTGTGCTAACCACTGCGCCACTGTGCCACCCGTAAAGCCCCATATTTTCTGACCTTCATCATGTAATCAGGAGGACCTGCCAAGTGTTTCTGAAAATTATATGCACACAGAGGTAAAAGGAAAGAACCAGCATACTTTCACCACCTTGTATGGCAGTTACCCCAGCAGTGTCATAATGCTTTGAATATATATATATATAGTACATACTTCTGAATTTATTTCACACCGAATGCAACTTTGTAAAATTAAAACTTTTTTGAAAAATGAACAACGTAACTTCAAACTCAGTGCTAATTTAGCAGTATTATTCCCCTGTTCAGTGTTCAGTGCTTTGACCCTCATTGCATTGCACCTTTGCATCCATAGGATATGGTGATGAGTTCATCTATTGAGTTTCTCATATAAATTATGTCCCTGTGAAGAGGTGCTCAGCAAAGGCCACTTGCTGCTGGAGAAGGAGACATGGATAATCAGAGACAGGTTACCGTTGGCTCCACTTCCTTATGTAAAAGCATCTCGCAGTATGATCAGAAAGCTGGCTTCCAAATCCAGGTTTGTTGAGAGGTTCAGGATAGAGGAAAGAGGAACACAATCTCAAAAATACAAAGAAACAAATGTAACATTGCTAACTCTGTATGGAAAGACTAAATACAAAACATTATTTTAATCTACCATGATTGTTCTTTTGATTTTTTTGATTATAATGAATCTAAGATCTTCACTGTATTTCACACCTAGGACAAGAACACACGCCTAAGTGAGATCAAAATACTACAGCTACAAATAGAAAGGGAATATGGAACAAAGGTTAAACTGGAAGATGAAATTATGGCAAAATGGGAGAGTAACTTGACCATGAATCAGGCAACAAATTATTTGAAACGCTTGGGAGAAAAGCTTCGAATCCGAAAACGACAGTTGGTAAGGAAAGACGTATATTTAAATATTCTCAAGTATATATAATCTTGACTTTTTGAGGGGGTGGAGGATATTTGTGAACGCAAAACACGTTCATATGTTTTGGTCCTGCCCAAAACTGGAGGGATATTGGATGGAGGTCTTGAGGGTAATCTCAAAGGTGGTGCAGGTGAGACTTGAATCAGGACCCCTTGAAGCCATATTCGGGGTGTCGCATTGGCCGGGGTTGGAAGCAGATGTCTTAGCCTTCACCTCACTGATTGCCCGAAGGCGGATTCTGTTGGGCAGATGTTGGCTACTCCGCCCTGTGCCTCGGAGTGGCAGGGAGATCTGCTGGAGTTCTTAATGCTCGAGAAAGTAAAGTTCGAGTTGAGGGGGAAGATGGAAGTGTTCTACAACTCATTGATGTTTTATATTCAAAATGTTAGGAGCTGTTTGAGGGTGGGTGGGATGAGGGGATTGTTGGCTGAGGGTTGCCATTGTATTTGTTGTTGTAAATATGATAAATGTGAAAAAGGAGGACAATAAAAATATATATTTTTTAAATGTATATATAATGTTGTCTACCTACCATTTTTCCAAATATGGCAATGCCAGTTCCCAAAATAAACATGTAAAACTCACAAAATATTGCTTTATGAAAAGCTTGATAGTCAGACTTTATACATACATGGGGCGGAATTCTCTCCCCCCCCCCCCCCCCACCCCCCCCCACGCCGGTTGGGAGAATCGCCCGGGAGTCGTCCCGCCACGCCGTCCCGACACCCGCACGCGATTCTCCCCCCCCCCCAAACCGGCGCGGCGCGAATCACGGCTGGCCGCTGGGAGAATCGCCGTTGGTAATGGGTGAGCGGCGATTCTCCGGCCCGGATGGGCTGAGCGGCCTGCCCAACACGACAGGTTCCCGCCGGCGCCATCCACACCTGGTCGCTGCCGGCGGGAACAGCGCGGGAACGCTGGGGGGGGGGGGGGCCTGTGGGGGGGGCGAGGGGGGTTCCTGCACCGGGGGGGGGGCTCAAAAGGGGTCTGGCCCACGATCGGTGCCCACCAATCGGCGGGCCGGCCTCTCTGAAGGAGGACCTCCTTTCCTCCGCTGCCCCGAAAGATCCATTCGCCATCTTCTTGCGGGGTGGCCGCGGGGAGGATGGCAACCGCGCATGCGCGGGTGACGTCATTTACGCGGTGTAGGTCGCGTCATTTACGCGGCGCCAAGGCCCGGCACGCGTAAATGACGCGGCGCCGCTCCTAGCCCCCGGGGGCGGGAGAATAGGGGGCTGGGAACGGCCTCCGACGCCGCAGTGAAACACTCTGGTTTTCACTCCGGCGTCGGGACTTAGTCTACCGATGGGAGAATTGCGCCCATGATGTTCAAATGTCTGCAAAAAAGATCTTGGGCTGGATTTCTGATTTTGAGGCTATCTCTTGACGCTGGCATGGCAACGATGGTGATTTACGACCGAACATTCGGCGCAAAATGGCCAACGATCCTCCGTTTGGCTGGGGGCTAGTAGCCGAGGAGCGTAGAGCACCCGGCTCTAGCTGCTGATGAGGCCCGGTAATTGCTGGATCCGTGGCCGCGCATGCGTGCCGACCCGACCTGCAAAATAGTGCCCCTCCTTTGACTGGCTTGCGAGCCCCGGACCACCCCCAACAGTGCCCCAGCCACTGGCAAAGTTCCCCTAACTCGCGGATTTGTCCTCCCCCAACTGTGGCAGCACTGTACCGAATCCACAGCTGCCATGCCGAGTTCCCGCCGGATGATAGCACACGGGACTGACGCCATCGGTTACTCGGCCAGCTGAGGCCGTCAGTGCGGTGTACACCTAGAGTACGCCGCTTTGGAGGGGGCGGAGCATCACAAAAGCAGTGCCACCCTTGATTTCGTCGGAAACGGGTATTCTCCGCCGATCGCCGAACGCAATTTCGGCGTCAGCGACTGGAGAACCCTGCCCCTTGTCTGCTTATGAAATTACTTTTCTTAATGAATTTCATAGAAATTACAGTGCAGAAGGAGGCCATTCGGCCCATCGAGTCTGCACCGGCTCTTGGAAAGAGCACCCTACCCAAGGTCCACACCTCCAACCTACCCCACAACCCAACCCAACACTAAGGGCAATTTTGGACACTAAGGGCAATTTATCATGGCCAATCCACCTAACCTGCACATCTTTGGATTGTGGGAGGAAACCGGAGCACCCGGAGGAAACCCACGCACACACGGGGAGGATGTGCAGACTCCGCACAGACAGTGACCCAAGCCGGAATCGAACCTGGGACCCTGGAGCTGTGAAGCAATTGTGCTACCCACAATGCTACCGTGCTGCAATATGAAGTATCATATTGCCTTTTTAAGTTGACTTTTGAATCGGCTGGAGTCTGTAATTGTTAAACACATGTTGGCAAATCGTGAAAACTTGTTAATTTGCTTAATCTAATAGCGTACATCAATGTTACTCACTAGTTTTCCCCTTCCAGCTCATACTTGTGATGTTCTTTCTTGAGTTTCTCAGGATGGATTAAAGCTGTAGTGTAGTTTGTATGTTATCAAACAAAGCTAGTTTATTTACACAAATTATGATTTGAACACATTACAATGTATTAACTAATAAATAAGACTATACTATATCTATGCTACAGAACTCTATACTACTGATCTATCTCAACTCGCACCTACTCTGAGCTTCACCTTACTCCTACTCGCACCTTCTCCAAGACGTCTGAGAGGCATTCCCTTTTATAGGTCTGCTCCCCAGCTCCATCTGGTGGGAGAATATGGTATCACATTAACTCTTAATGTGTCAGACAATACACATAATGTCACAATACTCATTTAGTTTTCAAATTATTTTTGAAATATCTCTCCTGCTTATGGACATGCGTCACCCTTGACTTAATTGGAGCATTTTGAACCCAAGACAGAAGGTTGTGAGTTCAAATCCCAGTCCAGATACATGAGCACATAGTCATGCTGACACTCAGTATACCATCGCTGAAGGTACCATCTTTTAAATGACATGGTAAACCAAGGCTCCATCTGCCGTTCAGGTAGACATCAAATTGTACCATGGGATCTTTTAAGGGAAGTTCTCCCACTATCATCATTAGTATCTATTCCTCATGCAACATTACTAAAAAAAGATTATTTTGTTATCAGTCCCATTGCTGTTTGTGGGATTTTGCTTTCTAAATTGCTGCCATATTTCCTACATTGCAATAGTGACTACAATTAAAATATTTTAACGCCATAAAACTTCTTTTCATTTTAAGTGTGGGCTGAATATACATGGGGGGGCGGAATTCTCCGTAGCCCAACGCCAAAATCAAGAACTGCGATAGGGCGGAGGATGGCTTCCGATGCCGGAATCGGGGCAGGCGATGGTCTTACGCCGGTTCGCGATGCTCCTCTCCCTCCAAATTGGCATCATCGGGATGTGCACCACGTGCAGTGACGGCCCCGTTGGCGCATCATCAACTGGCCCACCTGCAATGCTCCGCCTCTGATGAGCCGAGTGTGATCCCAGCGATCAGGAGCCTGGCGTGCCGGCTGCGGACAGTGTCTGGCGCCGCCACATTTGGCCACGATCAGTGATGCTGGCCGGGGGGCTTCTGCTAGGGCTGAGGGCTGGGGGGAGTGGTGGGGGTGACCATGACATGCACTGTGGGGTCGAGGCGGGCAAGTACACGGTCCAGCACGGTCCGCGCCATGTTTTCCGGCGCGACCAGTGGAGGTGTAGGGTTGCAGCTTGTCATCCGGTGATTCTCCAGCCATATACCACGTGATCCGTGGGTATTTCACATGGTGCCAGTACTAGCCCCTCACTGGTACCGGAATCGGTGAGGGGTTCACGCCGACTTTCCCGTTGCAAAACAGCACAGATCCTCCTTTGGTGTCGGCACTTAGCCTCAGGAATGGAAAATCCAGTCCGGTATATGTGCACCTTATTTGCTATAAATGTTGTATTTTCATTTTTCTGTGCTGTACTGTTCTAAGTTCTATATCTTGGTTTCGGACAAAGCTCGGTACAACATTGAGGGCTGAAGGGCCTGTTCTGTGCTGTACTGTTCTATGTTCTGTCCCTGTTTTCTATCAACCCTTAAACAGTGTTATACCTTGCCTATGAACCTAACCTATGTAATTATGTTTTATCAGTGTACCTTTTACATTATATCAAAATATACATTTGTTCATATTAATGAGATTTTAAAAAACAAAATCATCCTTCAACAAATTTTGGTTTTTAAGTCCAAATGTGGATAAATGAATTGTAAGCAACCGTCCATGGAAGTTATTCTCAAAAAGGAATTAATTGTGGTGGTATCCCAGCTGTTACTTAAGAGTATAGAGTGGGCTGGATTCTCCATTATTGGGACTATGTCCCCACACCGGCGTCAGAACAAAGAGTTTTATGCCAGAAAACCAGGCATCATAGGGACATAAATTCCCAGCCCTCCAGGGGGCTAGCAGGGACCCAGAATAGATCTGCTTTTGCTGCAGATACGGCCCCTGCACTTCCAGATCAGAGGCCACGCATGCGCACGGCGGTGGCCTTCAGTGGCCGCACTGTGCTCCGTGGTGGACTCTGACCCTGGAGCTAGACCCTTAAAAGTGAAACCCCCCGACCCTCAACCCCTGCACAGACCTGCCCCGGCTGCCAATAAGGCCCCCCGGCCTCCGATCGGCCTGCCCCCGACCAGGGCAGCCGCGGACTGAGTCCGCAGCCGCCACACGAGTATTCCGACCAGCTGAAGCACATTAGTTCCAAGTCGTCGGGACATTGGCCGGTTGTGGGCGGAGAATAGCTGAGCGGGCCTCTGGCAATGGCCCCAGGTAGGTCCCAGGCCTTTTCAGGACCCGCAGAGTCGGTGAACCAGCGCCAGTCCCGATTTCTTGCGGGAACATGGATTCTCCGCCCCTGTGCCGGCCACAATTTTGGCATCGGGTTGCAAAGAATCCAGCACAGTATTTTTATTTATCAATTTTTAAAGTATTTTGTGGGATATTTCTACTAGATGTCATGTTATGTTACGCGTAATACCAGGGGCTGGTTTCTCCGATTTGGAGACTACGTCCCCACGCCAGCATGGGAACGGTGGCACTTTACACTAGGAAAACTGGTGCAAAACGTGCACCGATTCCCCGTTTAGCTGGGGGCTAGCAGGGAGGCAGCAAAGAGCAACCGGCTCTAGCTGCCGAAACGGCCTGGAGAATTGCCAGGTCCGTGGTCGCGCATGCGCACGGTGGCGGCCTGCAACAGCCGCGCGGGCTTCATGGCAGATGCCGCTCGTGGACCTGGCCCACAAAATAGTCCCCACCTTCGGCCGGCTCATGCACCCCGGACCACCCCACCGCAGTGACCCCAGCCCCGAATATGTCCCTCGACAGTGTCGGCGCTGGACTGAGTCCGCAGCCGCCACGCTGAGTTCCCAATGGGTGAGACCATGAGAGACCCACGCCGTCGGGAACGCGGCTGGTCGGGGACGGAACATCGCGGGGCGGGCCTCAGCCAATGTATGGAGGCCGTTTATACAGCGTCCGGCATACTCTGCAAGTATGCCGCTTTTCAGGGGGCAGAGCATCGCGAAAGCAGCGCCATCTCCGATTTCAGCATCAATGGGGACTCTACGCCGGTCGCCGAATGCGATTTCGGCGTCGGGGATCGGAGAATCCAGCCCCAGATTTTAAAAAGTGATTGAAGACAAGGCACACAGCCACAACCAAAGTCCCTTGTTTACACCAATGTACTGATGTCTCTCATTTCTCAAAGCAAAAATACAGAGTAATCATTAACCTGAAAAAAAATCTTACTTTGCAATGCATGCATAGTTTGTACACTAAAAGTTCACTCATACATGTGAGGCCAAGTCCCTAGCTATAAAGCTTATTTTACACTTCTTAGTGATTACTGCATGTGACTAAACACTAATGAAAACCAACAAGGTTGTTTTTAACAACCACAGTCTAGTCCATTTTGTACTGCAATGGGCTTCAAATGAAACCAAATTTAAAATGCTTTTCTTTTTTTTGAAAAATGTATTTTATTACAAAATGGGTTACAGCGAATAAACACCCTGGGAAACATACTTCCCGACAATCAACTATACAGTCTGTACAGATTTTCCCCCTTTTTCACCCCTCCCTCCCCCGCGACGAACAGCTCTTCAAACACGGTCACAAACATCCCCCACCTTTCCTCAAACCCCCCTGAAGAGCCCCTTAACTCATACTTTATCTTCTCTAATCGCAGGAAGTCGTACAGATCACCCAACCAAGCCGCTACCCCGGTGGCGATGCTGATCAAAATGGTTTTCCAATGAGTGGTTGAGTTGTTTCTTTCAGCAAGCACTCACAGTATATTTCAAGATGCTTGGTTCTTTCAACAGATAATACAAAAATGGAAAACAAAACATTGTTGCATGTTTTTTTGAAAAAAAAACAGGGTTTTCCCAAACAGTCTGTTAACTTCGGGCTGGGTCCGCAGGGTTATGATTGATATTAGTAGATCTACCTATACAAGTAATAGTTCTGTGTGAATTTTGTATGCTTTTAACTCTATTTAAAAAGACGATTCAAGATGGAACTCCTCTTCAATAGCTCCAAAAGCCGAAGACTACTTTTAGAAGCCAGTGAATGCAAAACTAAGTGCTATTTGGACAATCTTGCAAAATTGAATTATGCTCATTGATACATTCAGCTTCAGAGAAAATTATGCTTATTGATATGTTCAGCTTCAGAGAGATTTACAGTATCTCAACCCAAATTTATAGCAACTGAAACCAAATCGATTTTGCACTAGAACCATCTAATAAATCCTACTACAACAACAAAAACAGAAAATACTGGATAATCTCAGCAGGTCTGACCGCATCTGTGGAGAGAAAAGGGAGTTAATGTTTTGAGTTTGGATGACTCCTTGTCAAAGTGCTTTGTGCTTTGATAAAGAGTCACCCAGACTCGAAATGTTCCCACATTCGAGAACAATTGTCTTCCCTTTACAAACCCAGTTTAGTCCTCCCCAATCACCTTTGGAAGGCATCTCCCCAACCTTAACGCCAGCACCTTTGCCAATATCTTGGCGTCCACATTCAGCAGAGATATGGGCCTGTACGACTCACACACCACTGGATCCTGGTTCTTCTTACAACAACGAGATGGAGGCCTTCACCATCGTTTGCGGCAAGACACCCCTGTCCATCGTGTGTTCTAACATTCCCACCATCAATGGTGCCAGCTTATCCTTAAATCTTTTGTAAAATTTGACTGGAAACCCATCTGGCCCCCGCCGCCTTCCCTGCCTGCATCCTCCCAATTGCCACTTTCACCTCTTCCACTCCCATCGGCTCCTCCAGCCCTGCCCTCTCCACTTCACCCAACCTCGGGCCCTCTAACCCACCTCAACCTTGGGCCCTCTAACCCACCTAGAAACCCTCATTTCTCACTCATCCTCTGGTGGCTCCGACTTACACAAATCCCTATAAAACTCCTCAAACACCTTATTAATCTGATCCGGAGCCGCCACCAGCTCCCTCGTCTTGTTCCGCAACCGAAATATTTCCCTCACCGCGGCCTCCCTACGAAGCTGACAAGCGAAGTAGAAAAATGTTAACGAATGGCTCTCCAAATTATGTCCATAAATCTAAAACTCAATTAAAACTACCGTCAAATGAATTTCAATTGTGTAAAATACTTTACTAAAACAAACTGTGCTCACTTGTTTGCCACAAATCTGCTCCCTCCACGGCACTTTTGAATCTTCTTTTCAGATTTTCATGTTTAGTTCGAACTCTGACTGAATCTGGGTCTGAATTCGGCCTCTTGCACTTGTTCCCTCAGGCTCATTCTTTTTTCCCTCACTGACTGTCTGCTGCCGGTTTTCCCACTTTTATCTGTTCTCCTTTCATACTGTATCCCCTCAGGCTTGTTGTCTCCCTTCTCTGATTGTAAATGCAATAGTAAAAATCAAATATTGACTATTGGCACAACATCACCATTCATAGTTTTGCTCATGGCACGAGGGAGCATGCCAGGGAGCTCTGTGGTGAGCTTAAAAGGAAGTGGAATACCTTTGTCATTGTCTTCCTTTTGCCAGCAGTGGGGTAGGTGACGAACTACCTGTCATCCCTTAGGCCAATTTAAGAGTGGAAGTGGCCAGTTCAGGGTCACTTAAGGGCACCTTCCCACCACTTCTGGTATTTTATCTCAAGATTAACCTACCTTGAAAAAGAGTTTGAGACAAATGTGCAATTTTGCTCCCACTATTTAATTACTTTGTAAATCACTATTTCTAATCTTCTTTGTAGGAAATCGATTATGCAAAAACAGAAAATGAATTTGCTCAAATAAGTTTGGATATGAATGACAGGAATGGAGAACTGAGCATGCTGCAGAAAACTCTACAAGAACAGCACCATGAATTGAATGAGAAAAACCAAGTTGTCTCATTGTGTGAGAAAGAAATTGCTAAACGACTACTTTCCATTCAAAATAAGCAGTCGGTGCTTAACATGCATAACAAGAAGATTGCACAGTTGATAGCAGAAATGGGAGTAAGTTTAACAACCAAGTCTAATTTATTAGTTACTATGAACTATGAGAGCAAATAGTAACTTATTAAATTTTCCAGCAATAAAATAATATATTTTCAGTCTTTGAAAATGGAACATTATAACTTTGTTACGTTGACATTGAAGGAATATTAGGATCTCTCTCATACTAATATCTCTGGATGGATGTATTAAGATAGTCCTAAAGACTTTTCTCATCCAAAATTATCCTCCCTTCCCCTCCTAATCCCTTTTCTTGTTTTTGACAGAGAGGTTTTGTTTGCTTTCAAGATTCAAACTGTATTTCATGGAAATACAGAATTTAATTAGAATGAGGGAAGAACTGTCATTTTATCTCTTATTTTCCCTTTCCCTTTCCCTTTTCAGTTGTAAGCTTTCAATATCCATTTATTCCAACTAACACTGTCTTTGAAAATTGAAATGACATGCTATAAATACTATATAGCATTCTGTAATCAAGATAGATATGCTGCAGTTGATTTTTATGTCAAAGTAGGTGCTAATGGCCTCAAAATGGGTCAATACATTTAGTACTTTGTTAATATTAACGACGCTGTTCTGCCAACAGCCATATTTAGCGGGACCAATCTTTGAGGGGCCACAGTGCCTGTCTGTTTCTGGTGATGAATCCCTTTCTTTATGCAAATTGTGATAGATAGTTCTGTGATAGACAAACACTCTGATTGTTAGCTTATGACAGAATTGGTTTCTGCACTCTAACCAGTTTTATTGACAATACAGGTGAAGATTTAAAATTATTTTTGTTGGGCAAGGTAAAGCAATCCTCTGCTCATTCATAATTGGATCAGCCTAAATCAAATGAGCTGCATCGAGAAGTCAGTATTGAATTATAAATAAAGTGTCGGCCGGAAGATGGCTCCTACACAGCTGGAATAGGCAGGCTGCTAGTGTGTTCCCAGAGAGGTCACCCAAAAGTCATAATTTGGCCTTTTCTTCCCCCTTGCCTCTCTATCCTTCTGACACCAGTCTTTTTATCTCCTTGAGTCAAATTTTCCCTTTCTCTCACTTTCTAATGTTTATTGGATAGAAATGAAGTATACAACAGATAATGAGAATACTCACTTTAGCCTCTCTCTCTCACACTCATACTCACAAGCTTTTTTTTTTTAAAGCAAATATGAATTTTACATCATTACTTCACTACAGTGTTTGCATTTTTTCCTTCAATTAATTTTGGAAAACCTTTGACCAGGAATTGCTAGTACCTAGAGAAAAAAACTATTCGGAGTTAGTACCCAGAGAAAAACTATTCTCAGCATAGCTGACTGAATTGATGAATGTTGAGAAGGAAAATATAGTGCAGATTCTTTGACTGCACAACGCAAATTCACTCAGGGTAAAAATATCAATTCTAAGCCCAAGTTTCTATCAAAGGCTGATACTTAAATTAAACATCTTAAATGAAGGCTCTAAAACATAATAATAAAAATAAAATAAATGCAAAAGACAATTCAGTTAATGAGTTTAATTATGTTGATTCTTTAAAATTTTGGTTTGACTCTTCTATGAATATGGAAATTCATAATGGCAAATGTTGACTGGAACTAAATTTAGATTTAAGGTTTATAATATTGATGAATAGCAGTGTATTGCACTTGAATATTAAAACCATAGTGAACTATGCTTATGTGTTGTAAGTAAAGTCAGATATTTTCTTCTGAGATGGTCTTGAGATGGGATATTTTCAAATTATTGGGAGAGTTGTAACATTTGAATTTACAGAACGTCCACCTTTTATTCATCAGGGACGTGAAATGAGCCCTCTGGAGCTCAAGATCAAAACTTTGACAAAAAATATTGAGGAACACAGCAAAGAAATTTCAACACAACAACAGTACTGGCTAAAACAACAGCAGGAGCTGGTTAGACTGACCCAAGAAAGGGAAAAGCAGACAACTGATGTGGAACTGCAGAAGAAACAGGTCACTATTCTCGAACAGAAGAAAATCCGCACTGAGAGTAAGCTAATGATAATGAGTACATTGATCATCCTGTAATATACTCACACAATCTTTGTATTTACCTTCCTTAAAACATGTGTAATTTACTATAAGAATATAACAATATACAAATTGCCCGAACAGCGACTAGGGGATTTTCACAGTAACTTCATTGCAGTGTTAATGCAAGCCTACTTGTGACAATAAAGATTATTATTATTAGGTGTACACCGTACAGCCCCTCAAATTTGTTCTACCATTGAATATGATAGTAGCAAATCTTGGCCATAACACCATTTGTCTGCCCTCATCCTCATAACCTACGATTCCCTGAAAGTCCAAAGTATGTTTATCTCCTTAAATATATTACAAGATAGAGCATCAATGACTTTCTAGGGTAGAGAATTCCAAAGTTTCATGACCCTTTCAGTGAAGTACTTCCTCCTCACTTTTGTGTTAGCATCTATTAGATCTCCTCTCATTCTTCTAAACTCTTGCAAATATAGTCCCCAAACTGCACAGCCTCTCTTCATAAGATGAGTCCTACATCCCTGGAAGCAATCTACTGAACCTTCTCTGAACCGCCTCGAATGCATTTTCATTCTTCCTCCAGTAAAGGGACCAATGTGCAGTAGTCAAGATGCAGTCTCACCAATGCCATATACAACAGCAGTTCTCTATTTTTATTCTCTATTCTATTAAAAATGAATGCCAAAATTCTATTTGCCTTCCTTATTACCTGTTGTGCCTGCATACGACCTTTCTGAGATTCACACACGAGGACACTCGGTTCCTCTGCATTGAAGCATTTTGAAGTTTCTCTCCATTGAAATAATAAGTTGGCTTCCGGGTGCGGCGATGACCAGCTGAGTCGCACGTTTCGGAATCTCCCGGTGGAACGGACTTTTGGGCTCTTGATAGGAGCCCCAACGGCAATTTTAACGGCTAAAAACACCGTGCGGTAAACCAGAAGGGTGTTCCCCCTGGACACGGATGGAAAAAGGAGAGGAAAGTGGCCGGATTGCAGCGGATCCTTTGGAACAACGGCAAGGAAGGCAAGCAGAAACCAAGATGGCATCGGAAGGTGGCAGTTTCATATGGGGCCCTGAACAACAAGAGTTCTTGAAACGCTGCGTGGAGGAGATAAAAAAGGAAATGAAGAAAGAGTTGTTGGCCCCGATATTACAGGCGATTGAAGGGCTGAAAGAGGAACAAAAGACCCAGGAGCAGGAGCTTCGGGTCGTGAAGGCGAAAGCAGCAGAGAATGAGAACGATATACAGGGCCTGGTGGTGAAGTCGGAGATACAGGAGGCACACCAGAAACGATCTGTGGAGAGGTTGGAGGCACTGGAAAACAACGCAAGGAGGAACAACTTGAGGATTCTTGGCCTTCCTGAAGGTGTGGAGGGGGCGGACGTCGGGGCATATGTGAGCACGATGCTGCACTCGTTAATGGGAGCGGAGGCCCCGACGGGTCCGTTGGAGGTGGAGGGAGCATACCGAGTTATGGTGCGAGGATCGAGAGCAGGAGAAACTCCCAGAGCCATAGTGGTGAGATTCCTCCTTTTTAAGGATAGAGAAATGGTCCTTAGATGGGCGAAGAAAACTCGGTGTAGTAAATGGGAGAACGCGGTGATCCGCGTTTATCAAGATTGGAGTGCGGAGGTGGCGAGAAGGAGGGCGAGCTTTAATCGGGCCAAAGCGGTACTTCACAAAAAGAAGATAAAATTTGGAATGCTGCAACCGGCAAGACTGTGGGTCACATATCAAGGGAGGCACCACTACTTTGAAACGGCGGATGAAGCGTGGACTTTTATTGTAGAAGAAAAATTGGAATGATTGGATTATGAAAATGAACGTTTGGACAAAGTGGTGGGGCGAATGGGGGGGGGGCGAAGAGGGGTTTTATGTTTTAATCCTGCGGTATGGTAACTTTTCTCTCTCCCACAGGTGGTGATGGGGGGAGGTGGGGAGGGAGAGGAGATGGGGCGTTGGCCATGGGAGGCGGGGCCGAGGGAGAGGCGCGGGCTTGGTTCCCGCGCTATGATAATTATGGCGGGAATAGAGAAGCAGGAAGGAGGGGGCGTCGCACGGTGCGAGCCGTGATCACGGGGGGAAGCCGAGGTCAGCCAGAGTTTGCTGACTTCTGGGAGCAACATGGGGGGAGTAATTACGCTAGCGGGGGGTCTAGCAGGGGGGGGGGAGGGGGGAATTACTGGGTTGCTGCTGCTGGGGAAAGGGGGGAGTGGGTACGGGAAAGGATGGGCGGGGGGGCACCGTCTGGGAGAGATACAGCTGCGTGGGAACTGGGTGAGAAGCTGGAAAAAGATGATGGCTAACCGGCAAGGGGGGGGGGGGGTGGGAAGCCCCCCAACTCGGCTGATCACGTGGAACGTGAGGGGGCTTAACGGGCCGATAAAGAGGGCACGAGTACTCGCACACCTTAAGAAACTTAAAGCAGATGTGGTTATGCTACAGGAAACGCACCTGAAACTGATAGACCAGGTTAGGTTGCGCAAAGGATGGGTGGGGCAGGTGTTCCATTCGGGGCTGGATGCGAAAAACAGGGGGGTGGCTATATTAGTGGGGAAGCGGGTAATGTTCGAGGCGAAGACTATAGTGGCGGATAACGGGGGCAGATACGTGATGGTGAGTGGCAAATTACAGGGAGAGATGGTGGTTTTGGTAAACGTGTATGCCCCGAACTGGGACGATGCCAACTTTATGAGGCGAATGCTAGGACGCATCCCAGACCTAGAGACCGGAAAGCTGATAATGGGGAGAGACTTTAACACGGTGTTGGAACCAAGGCTGGATAGGTCGAAGTCCAGGACTGGTAGGAGGCCGGCAGCAGCCAAGGTGCTTAAGGATTTTATGGAGCAGATGGGAGGGGTGGACCCGTGGAGATTCAGTAGACCTAGGAGTAAGGAGTTCTCGTTTTTCTCCTATGTCCATAAAGTCTATTCACGCATAGACTTTTTTGTGTTGGGTAGGGCATTGATCCCGAGGGTGAGGGGAACGGAATATACGGCTATAGCCATTTCGGATCATGCCCCACACTTGGTAGACTTGGAGATAGGGGAGGAAACAAGAGGGCGCCCACCCTGGAGAATGGACATGGGACTAATGGCGGATGAGGGGGTGTGCCTAAGGGTGAGGGGATGCATTGAAAAGTACTTGGAACTCAATGACAATGGGGAGGTTCAGGTGGGAGTGGTCTGGGAGGCGTTGAAGGCGGTGGTTAGGGGGGAGCTGATATCAATAAGGACACATAAAGGGAAGCAGGAGAGTAAGGAGTAGAAGAAGTGGTGAAAGGAATTAGGAACATGCAGACGGGAAAGGCTCCGGGACCGGACGGATTCCCAGTTGAATTTTACAGAAAATATTTGGACTTGCTCGCCCCGCTACTGACGAGGACCTTTAACGAGGCAAAGGAAAGGGGACAACTGCCCCCGACTATGTCAGAAGCAACGATATCGCTTCTCTTAAAGAAGGAAAAGGATCCGCTACAATGCGGGTCCTACAGACCAATTTCCCTCCTCAATGTGGATGCCAAGGTCCTGGCCAAGGTAATGGCAATGAGAATAGAGGAATGTGTCCCGGGGGTGGTTCATGAGGACCAAACTGGGTTTGTGAAGGGGAGACAGCTGAACACGAATATACGGAGGCTGTTAGGGGTAATGATGATGGCCCCACCAGAGGGTGAAACGGAGATAGTAGTGGCGATGGATGCCGAGAAAGCATTTGATAGAGTGGAATGGGATTATCTGTGGGAGGAGATTTGGGTTTGGAGAGGGGTATGTTAGATGGGTGCAGCTGTTGTATAGGGCCCCAGTGGCGAGTGTGGTCACGAATGGACAGGGATCGGCATATTTTCGGCTCCATAGAGGGACAAGGCAGGGATGTCCTCTGTCCCCATTACTGTTTGCACTGGCGATTGAGCCCCTGGCGATAGCGCTGAGAGGTTCCAAGAGATGGAGGGGAATACTTAGGGGAGGAGAAGAACACCGGGTATCTTTATATGCGGATGATCTGCTACTATATGTGGCGGATCCAGCGGAGGGGATGCCAGAAATAATGCGGATACTTGGGGAGTTTGGGGATTTTTCAGGGTATAAATTGAACATGGGGAAGAGTGAGCTGTTTGTGGTGCATCCAGGGGAGCAGAGTAGAGAAATAGAAGACCTACCGTTGAGGAAGGTAACAAGAGACTTTCGTTACCTGGGGATCCAGATAGCTAAGAACTGGGGCACATTGCACAGGCTAAATTTGACGCGGTTGGTGGAACAGATGGAGGAAGATTTCAAGAGATGGGATATGGTAGCATTGTCAATGGCAGGGAGGGTGCAGGCGGTTAAGATGGTGGTCCTCCCGAGATTCCTCTTTGTGTTTCAGTGCCTCCCGGTGGTGATCACGAAGGCTTTTTTCAAAAGGATTGAAAAGAATATCATGGGTTTTGTTTGGGCCGGGAAGACTCCGAGAGTGAGGAAGGGATTCTTACAGCGTAGTAGGGATAGGGGGGGGCTGGCACTACCGAGCCTAAGTGAGTATTATTGGGCCCCTAATATTTCAATGGTGAGTAAGTGGATGGGAGAGGAGGAAGGAGCGGTGTGGAAGAGATTAGAGAGGGCGTCCTGTAGGGGGACCAGCCTGCAGGCTATGGTGACAGCCCCATTGCCGTTCTCACCAAGGAACTATACCACGAGTCCGGTGGTGGTAGCTACACTGAAGATTTGGGGACAGTGGAGACGACATAGGGGAAAGACCGGAGCATTGGGGGGGTCCCCGATAAGAAACAACCATAGGTTTGCCCCGGGGGGAATGGATGGGGGATATGGAATGTGGCAAAGAGCAGGTATAACGCAATTGAAAGATCTATTTGTGGATGGGAAGTTCGCGAGTCTGGGAGCGCTGACTGAGAAATATGGGTTGCCCCACGGGAATGCATTCAGGTACATGCAATTGAGGGCTTTTGCGAGGCAACAGGTGAGGGAATTCCCGCAGCTCCCGACACAAGAGGTGCAGGACAGAGTCATCTCGAAGAAATGGGTGGGGGACGGTAAGGTGTCGGATATATATAGGGAAATGAGGGATGAAGGGGAGACTATGGTGGACGAACTAAAAGGGAAATGGGAAGAAGAGCTAGGGGAGGAGATCGAGGAGGGGCTGTGGGCAGATGCCCTAAACAGGGTAAACTCATCGTCCTCGTGCGCCAGGCTAAGCCTGATTCAGTTTAAGGTATTACACAGGGCACATATGACTGGAACACGGCTCAGTAAATTTTTTGGGGTGGAGGATAGGTGTGCGAGGTGCTCGAGAAGCCCAGCGAATCATACCCATATGTTTTGGTCATGCCCGGCACTACAGGGGTTTTGGATGGGGGTGACAAAGGTGCTTTCGAAAGTAGTAGGAGTCCGGGTCGAACCAAGCTGGGGGTTGGCTATATTTGGGGTTGCACAAGAGCCGGGAGTGCAGGAGGCGAGAGAGGCCGATGTTTTGGCCTTTGCGTCCCTAGTAGCCCGGCGCAGGATATTTCTAATGTGGAAAGAAGCCAAGCCCCCGGGGGTGGAGACCTGGATAAATGATATGGCGGGGTTCATAAAGTTAGAGCGGATTAAGTTCGTCCTAAGGGGGTCGGCTCAAGGGTTTACCAGGCGGTGGCAACCGTTCGTCGAATATCTTGCGGAAAGATAGATGGGGGAAAAAAGAAGGCAGCAGCAGCAGCCCAGGACTTGGGGGTGGGGGGGGGGGGGGGGTGGCCTGAGACAAGGCAGTTGCCAATTAGGGCTAGTTTTTATTTTTGTTATTTAATATTTATTTATTTGTTGTTGTTTTCTTTTGTTCTTGTTTAAATAAAAAAGGTCATTATTATCTGTATTGTTATAATGTTGTGTAAAGGATGCACAATGTACTGTGTTGGTTGACCAAAATTTTTCAATAAAATATTATTTTAAAAAAAAGAAATAATAAGTTGCCTTTTTAGCCCTACAACCAAAATGAATAACCTCACATATATCTAATTGTAAATTTCTCATTTCCACATTGCAACTTACTTTCCTACCTATTTTAGTGTCATCTGCAAATTTGGCTATCGTACATTCTATCCCTGTATCCGAGTCATTATAGATTGTAATTAGTCGGGGCCCGAGGACTGAACCCTGTGCCATATGGCTAGTTACAGCTTGCCAACCAGAAAAAGACCCATTTATCTCCACCCTTTGCTTTTTGTTGGTTAGCCAGTCCTCTATCCAAGCTGATATATTACCCCCAACTCTGTGTGATCTAACCTTGTTTATTAACCTTTTGTGCAGCACCTTATCAAATGCCTCCTGGAAGTTCCATTATCCACTTTACTTGTTACATCTTTGAAGAACTCCAGCAAATTAGTAAAACACTATTTACCCTTCATAAAACCATGCTGACTCTGATGGATTACCTTCTGACTTTACAAATGTCCCGTTACTAGTTCCTTAATAATGGATTCCAACAACTTCCTAACGACAGCCGGTGTATAATTTTGTATGGTCTGCCTTTCTCCCTTTGTGAACAGGTGTGTTACATTAGCGTTTTCCAATCCACTGGAACTTTTCCAGAATCCAGGGAATTTTAGAATGTTATAACCAATGCCTCCAATATGAATGTTGCCACTTCCTTTAAGACCCTAGGTTGTAGGTCATCAGGCCCCAGGAGCATGTCTGCCTTTAATCCCAATAATTTGCTCAGTACTTTTCCCCTAGCGATGACGATTGTTTTAAGTTCCTCCTTTGCAATAACCTTTGCATTACCTGTTACTATTGGGATAGTTCTTCTACTATCCTCCACTGTGAAAACCTTGGCAAAATATTGATTTTGTGTCATTGCCATTTTTGTGTTCCCTATTATTAACTCCCCAGTCTCGTCCCCTAGGGGACCAACATTGACTTTAGCTCCTCTCTTTCTATAGAATCTTTTGCTATCCGATTTTATATTTTGCACTGGATTTCTTTCATAATTTACCTTTGCTTTTTATTACTTTTTAGTAACCCTATGTTGGTCTTTAAAAGTTTCCCAATCCTGCAGTCTGCCTCGCATGCCTTAGCTTTTGCCTTTATGTTATCTTTAACTTCCTTGCTTAGCTACAGCTGCATTTTCCCCCTCTTACAATCTTAATTTCTCTTTGGAACATATTTTAGTTAGGAGAAATTGAATATCTCCTTAAATGTCTGCCACTGTTCATCAACTGTCCTACCTTTTTGTCTTTATGCCCAGCCTACTGGGGCCAAATCTGCCCTCATGCCGATGTAATTACCTTGATTAACACCAGATTACTCGTGGGACTCAAGTTTATTGCGCTCAAGCTGAATTTAAAAATTCAAGCATGCAATGATCACTCTTCCCTAGAGCACCCCTTGGGAGAAGATCATTAATTAATCCCATATCATCACGCAACACTAAATCCAAAATAGACAGCTCCCTGGTTGATTCAACAACATATTGTTTCAAGGAACAATCTTTAATACATTGTATGAACTCTCCCTCGAGGCTACCCTTGCCAATTTGACTAATCCAGTCCAAATGCATATTAAAATCACCCATGAATATTGTCGTACCTTTCTTCCACCTATATTCCCCCTACATTTTTGATCCATGGATGATTAATAGACATGCCACTTGAAGTCAAAAAGTCTGTATCTTAAATTCAAGCAGGAAGAATATTATTATTAAAAGAACCTGGAAGGTTGTGTTGGTTTAAACAGAAGCTGCAGACTGGCTGGCATCAGTGACAGAGAGATGGGTTGGGACTCAATCTGAATGATTTGCTGGTGGCCATTGATTGGCCCAAAAGGCTGTACTCTGCTTGGTAACAGTTGGTGATTGGATCTGATCCCACTGGAATGCTTTTCAACGTCTGAGGTTTGAGTTTGGCTTCAGTTTTGATTCTGGCAGCCCCGCTGAAGGATTCTAGCTAACTGTCTCCAGAAAGATCTAGCTAACTCTCTCGAGAAGGCCACTGTGAGGGCTGAATCTCTCCAGAAAGCCTCCGGGGTGCTGTTCTCCCTGAGACTACAGAGGCCTGAAGACAAACCACAAACTGAAAGCTGCTGTGAGCAATGTAGCTCTCTCCAGAAAGCTACTAAAAGTTGTGAGTACTGCATTCTTGAAACCTAAGGAAACCTGACTGAATCAATCTACAGGGAAGTCACCATTGGTTAGAGAAAAAGACAAGGATTTACCTTTTTTCCAGAGAGACTGAGTGTTTATTTCTGAAACCATAAATACAAGAATGAATCCACAGTAAAAGCTTTGAACTGAAGGCAGGGATTAATGCAAAGCTACTAAAAAACACCATCTGAAGCAAATGCTATAATCTTTTGACTGTCATCCGAATTATTTCCCCCCTTTCCCCCCTCTGTGTTTGTCTGTCTTCTGTGTGTGGGTAGAAGGTGGGGGCAGTTGAAGTGGGAGTCAGGAGTTAAATGATGGGGCAGCACGGTAGCATTGTGGATAGCACAATTGCTTCACAGCTCCAGGGTCCCAGGTTCGATTCCGGCTTGGGTCACTGTCTGTGCGGAGTCTGCACATTCTCCCCGTGTGTGCGTGGGTTTCCTCCGGGTGCTCCGGTTTCCTCCCACAGTCCAAAGATGTGCAGGTTAGGTGGATTGGCCATGATAAATTGCCCTTAGTGTCCAAAATTGCCCTTAGTGTTGGGTGGGGTTACTGGGTTATGCGGATAGGGTGGAGGTGTGGACCTTGGGTAGGGTGCTCTTTCCAAGAGCCGGTGCAGACTCGATGGGCCGAATGGCCTCCTTCTGCTCTGTAAATTCTATGATGATAGTTAACCAGTTATACGTACTGCATATCTTATATATCTTGTTATAAATAAACTGTAATTGTGTTTACACTTACAAACCTGCTGACAGTAATTATTGGGCAGCCAAGGGCCAAAGACGTTGGGTATTTTTACAAGAATTATTGATTAATTTGCATGTGTTGTTACTCCGGGGCTTGTGGGACTGGAATTAACCACGCCCACTGTATCATAACAATATAATTTCTCACTACAGCACTGATCCCTTGCTTTACTAACAAAGCTACACCTCATTTTCCTTTCTATCTATCCTTCCAAATGCCTTTTGAAAATCCATCTGTGCCATATCTACTTGTGTTCCCCTTTATCTACCTAACTTATTCCGTCTTCAAAAAATGAATTCATTTAGCAAAGGTTATTTCCCTTTCACAAGACTTGGAGTAGAAGGCCTAACAGCTTTTTGCAAAACTGTGGTGGCCCTTCTGATCAGGCTGCCTTGGCAGCACCAGCCTTTGGTGCCACCCCCAAACTGCCTCCAGAGGCAGCAGGCCCAATTCGATCAAGCCCTCGCATCCCAGGAGCAAAAATTGCATCTGACAGGGATGATCTGCCAAGTCCCGACTTGAGGTACCCTCTTTGGTTGTTGAAAATTCGCTCCAAGATCATGTCAGGTTACTTTGTTTCTGGCACAGAGATCAGATGTACCATTTTGTACTAATCCCCATTGTTCCTATATTTACTTGGTTATAAATATGGCGGTTAATAAGGTCGCCTTTCTTAATCCTAATTATGAATATGCTTTCAGAGTCGCCAGGTATCTCTCTGTACCGCCACAAGGCTCAACCGAATACCAATCAAAGAGCCAGTACACCAGTTAGTTAGTTCAAAGTCAATACTACTTTATTTACACACAGTATGATTTACTCATGCACAATTACACTACAGGCTAAACTATATCTATCATTAACACCTATACTTAACTTCGGGTGCCCACTTAGGTCAGAGGACCAATGGCCGTTGTTCGGATCTGAGGCTGTTGGGTTCGAAGAGGTAACAGGAGTACAGCTAAGGTCATCCGTCTGGTAGTGAGCGTTGAACTTGAACTTACTTGCTTCTATATAAAAAAAAAAATTTCAATTATTTAAATTAATTAACTAGTTGAATATGGCTGGACAGGTGATGTGCTGTTGCTGTATGATGATGGAACTGGTGGATCCCATTGAGACCGTCAGTGACCACATCTGCAGCAAGTGTTGGCTGCTCGAGGAACTTCAGCTCTGAACTGATGAGCTGGAGACCGAGCTGCACACACTGCGGCACATCAGGGAGGGGGAAAATTACCTGGACGCTTTGTTTCAGGAGGCAGTCACACCCGGTAGAATAAGTACTGTTAATTCGGTCAGTGGTCAGGGACAGAGTGGTGTGACTGCAAGGGAGGCAGGTAGGGGGATCCTGAGTTTAGGAGTTGAGGAGCCTCAGCCCTTGACCTTGTCCAACAGGTATGAGGTACTTGCTCCCTGTGTGGATGAGGAAGAGGGCTGTAGGGAGGATGCGTTGACTGACCACTGCACCGTGGTACAGGAAGCCATTCAAGAGGGGGGAGCAAAAAGACAAGTGATAGTTGTAGGGGATTCTATAATTAGGGGGATTGATGGCATCCTTTGTAAGCCAGATCGTGAGTCCCGCATGGTATGTTGCCTGCCCGGTGCCAGGGTGAGGGACATCTCTGATCGGCTTGAAAGGATTTTGGAGAGGGAGGGGGAGGATCCAGTTGTTGTGGTCCACGTTGGGACTAACAACATAGGTAAGACTAGGAAAGAGGACCTGTTTGGGGATTATGAAACACTAGGGACTAAATTAAAGAACAGGTCCTCCAGGGTTATAATCTCTGGATTACTACCCGAGCCACGTGCCAATTGGCATAGGGTTGAGAAAATTAGGGAAGTTAACACGTGGCTAAAGGAGTGGTGCGGGAAAGAGGGATTCCATTTCATGGGGCATTGGCATCAGTACTGGGGCAGGAGGGACCTGTACCGTTGGGACGGTCTTCACCTGAACCATTCTGGGACCAGTGTTCTAGCGAATAGGATAAATAGGTTGGTCACAAGGACTTTAAACTAGCAAGTTGGGGGGAAGGGAAGGGTAAAGCTATGGACAGTATAATGGTTAATGGAGAGCAAGGCAGCAGGTTACGTGACAGGTTATTATGTAGAGATATGGGTTCAAAGACGAGGAAAATTAGGAGAAAGGGTAAGAGGAAAAATAATTTGCGAAAAGTTACTGATCAAGGTGTTAGGATTCATAACAAAGACATAAAAAACAGCATAAGTGTACTTTACCTGAATGCTCGTACTATACGGAATAAGGTGAATGAGTTGATGGCGCAAATCATCGTGAATGACTATGATTTAGTGGCCATTACTGAAACATGGTTAAAAGATGGTCACGACTGGGAGTTAAATATCCAAGGGTATCAGACTATACGAAAGGATAGAATGGACGGTAAGGGCGGTGGTGTAGCTTTGTTGTTTAAGGATGGCATCCGGGCAATAGTAAGGGATGATATTGGTGCTATGGAGGACAAGGTTGAATCAATTTGGGTGGAAATCAGGAATAGTAAGGCGAAAAGGTCACTAATAGGAGTAGTCTATAGGCCACCAAATAGCAACAGGATGGTAGGGCAGGCAATCAGTAAAGAAATAACGGATGCATGTAGAAATGGTACAGCGGTTATCATGGGAGATTTTAATCTGCATGTCGATTGGTTTAACCAGGTTGGTAAAGGCAGCCTTGAGGAGGAGTTTATAGAATGTGCCCGGGATAATTTCCTGGAACAGTATGTAATGGAACCTACAAGGGAACAAGCGGTCCTAGATCTGGTCCTGTGTAATGAGGCAGGATTGATTAATGATCTCATAGTTCGGGATCCTCTTGGAAGGAGTGACCACAATATGGTGGAATTTAAAATACAGTTGGAGGATGACAAGGTAAAATCAAACACGAGTGTTTTGTGCGTAAAACAAAGGCGATTACAATGGGATGAGAGAAGAACTAGCTAAGGTAGACTGGGAGCAAAGACTTCATGGTGAAGCAGTTGAGGAACAGTGGAGAACCTTCCGAGCGATCTTTCACAGTGTTCAGGAAAGGTTCATACCGACAAAAAAGAAAGACGGTAGAAAGGGGAAAAATCGACCGTGGATATCTAAGGAGGTGAGGGAGAGTATCAAATTGAAGGAAAAAACATACAAAGTGGCAAAAATTAGTGGGAGACTAGAGGACTGGGAAGTCTTTAGGGGACAATAGAAAGTTACTAAAAAAGCTATAAAGAAGAGTAAGGTAGACTATGAAAGTAAACTTGCTCAGAACATAAAAGCAGATAGTAAAAGCTTCTACAAATATATAAGACAAAAAAGAGTGGCTAAGGTAAATATTGGTCCTTTGGAAGATGAGAAGGGAGATTTAATAATAGGAGACGGGGAAATGGCTGAGGAGCTGAACAGGTTTTTTGGGTCAGTCTTCACAGTGGAAGACACAAATAACATGCCAGTGACTGATGGAAATAAAGATATGATAGGTGAGGATCTTGAGATGATTGTAATCACTAAGGAGGCAGTATTGGGCAAGCTAATGGGGCTAAAGGTAGACAAGTCTCCTGGCCCTGATGGGATGCATCCCAGAGTGTTAAAAGAGATGGCTAGGGAAATTGTAAACCCACTAGTGATAATTTATCAAAACTCACTAGACTCTGGGGTGGTCCCAGAGGATTGGAAAGTAGCAAACGTGACACCACTGTTTAAAAAAGGAGGTTGGCAGAAAGCGGGTACTTATAGGCCGGTAAGCTTAACTTCGGTTGTAGGGAAAATGCTGGAATCTATCATTAAGGAGGAAATAGCAGGGCACCTGGAGGGAAATTGTCCCATTGGGCAGACGCAGCATGGGTTCATAAAGTGTAGGTCGTGTCTGACTAATTTGGTAGAATTTTTTGAGGACGTTACCAGTGCAGTAGATAACGGGGAGCCAATGGATGTGGTATATCTGGATTTCCAGAAAGCTTTTGACAAGGTGCCACACAAAAGGTTGCTGCATAAACTAAAGATGCATGGCATTGAGGATAAAGTGGTAGCATGGGTAGAGGATTGGTTAACTAACAGAAAGCAGAGAGTGGGGATAAATGGGTGTTTCTCTGGTTGGCAACCTGTAACTAGTGGGGTCCCTCAAGGATCAGTGTTGGGCCCGCAGTTGTTCACAATTTACATAGATAATTTGGAGTTGGGGACCAAGTGCAATGTGGCAAAGTTTGCAGACGACACTACGATGAATGGTAAAGCAAAAGGTGCAGAGGATACCGGAAGTCTACAGAAGGATTTGGATAGGTTAGGTGAATGGGCTAGGGTCTGGCAGATGGAATTCAATGTTGCCAAGTGTGAGGCTATCCATTTTGGGAGGAATAACAGCAGAATGGATTATTATTTAAACGGTAAGATGTTAAAACATGCTGCTGTGCAGAGGGATCTGGGTGTGTTGGTGCACGAGTCGCAAAAAGTTGGTGTGCAGGTGCAACAGGTGATTAAGAAGGCTAATCGAGTTTTGTCTTTCATTGCTAGAGGGATGGAGTTCAAGACTAGGGAGGTTATGCTGCAATTGTATAGGGTGTTGGTGAGGCCACATCTGGATTATTGTGTTCAGTTTTGGTCTCCTTACCTGAGAAAGGACATATTGGCACTGGAGGGAGTGCAGAGGAGATTCACTCGGTTGATCCCAGAGTTGAGGGGATTAGATTATGACGAGAGGTTGAGTAGACTGGGACTGTACTCATTGGAGTTTAGAAGGATGCGGGGGAATCTTATTGAAACATATAAAATTATGAAGGGAATAGATAGGATAGATGCGGGCAGGTTGTTTCCACTGGTCGGGGAAAGCAGAACTAGGGGGCATAGCCTCAAAATAAGGGGAAGTAGATTTAGGACCGAGTTTAGGAGGAACTTCTTCACCCAAAGGGTTGTGAATCTCTAGAATTCCTTGCCCAGTGAAGCAGTTGAGGCTCCTTCCTTAAACGTTTTTAAGAAAAAGATAGATACCTTTCTAAAGAATAAAGGAATTTGGGGATATGGTGTACAGGCCGGAGAGTGGAGCTGAGTCCACAAAGATCAGCCATGATCTCATTGAATGGCGGAGCAGGCTCGAGGGGCCAGGTGGCCTACTCTTGTTCCTAGTTCTTATGTTCTTGTGTTCTGGTGGTGCAGGTGGAAGGGTCTCTCCGGCTGAGAGCCAATTCCAAGAGACTTAACCTTTGGCGGGGGTTCCTTCTTCTACCAGGGGGCTTTGCGCGCTTTTAGGCATGCCTTAAACTTGGTCCCAATTAATTGGGCAGCTTCTCGATCACTGCCATCGATCTAAGCCAATAAAGGGGCGGGTGCCTTGATGGCTGAGCGTGTCCTAAGTGGCCATTGGCCTTGCTTTGTTTGTGTCTTCTTGGGTAGTAGCTGGGGTAGTAGTGCTGGACTGTCTGGGACAGTATCGGCTACCTGAGCACTAGTTCTTTGTTTATCGGAGATGGGTCATCAATATGTAAATCGGCCCAGGGTTTCGGTTCCGTCTGCAGTCTGTCTTCCCAAATTCACATTCAGGCTCTGTGCCTGCTTGTTTACTTTGCATTGTCCATTTTCCTTGTATGCTCTACGAGTGTCCATTTTCTCTGCTGAAAGTGGCCATCCCAGATAGCAACACCATCCCACCCACCAACTCCCTATCCCCCGCCCCTCCCAAAACCCCATGCACCCATCTGCCCATTTCCAATTACCTGCTTTACAACCAGCATTTTCTTGACTTAGACAGTGTTATTTAACATAACGCCAACATTTTTCTTCCTGTAGATATGATACAGCAGGAACTGAATGCAAAGAAAGACATTGAGCGTCATATAAATGCTCTGTCTCATGACATGGTGAAACTCAATGAACTGTTAACAAAGAATACTTCCATGAAGAATTCACTTGAACAGATGAACGTACTGATTGAAAATGGATTTATAACCGCTTTGAAGGTTAGTCCAGGCAAAATACATAATTAGCAAGTTAAAAAAATTAGAGTATGCACAACACTCTTCCATCATAAAAGTCGGTGAATCATCATTGTTTGTTTGACATTGTACAGGTCCTTAGTTAGATTACATACAGAGTATCGCACCCTGTTTTGGTCCCCTCACATGGTATGTGTCAGAGTAGCCATGGGGGTTCAGAGGAGAGCTGCAAGAATGATTCCTATCTTAAAAAAACATTAACGATTCGGAGGCTTGAGGAGCTCGATCCAGTTACTTCAGGGGAGTGTAAACTTAAAAGGTGAACTGATAAAGGTACATTAAATATTGAAAGGACTGGATTGCTTATCTGCTGATAAATTATTTTAGTTTCACAAATTGGGAAGGACCAAAGGACACCCATTTAACATGCATAATAGTAGGAATAAAGCAGCTTAGGTAATTCTGAAGAGCAGTGAGTGTCTGGAATATGTGTTTTTTGCATCCTTTCTGCACATCTTCAAAGGGGACCTGGACTAGTTCTTGGCTGGAGCAATGATTGCATTATATAAATGGTTAACTGTTAACTTGCCATGTAATCACCTGAAGAGGCATCTGGATGAGTACCTGTATAGGGAGGAGATAGGGGGACACGGACCGAGTAAGGGCAGATTTTTTATTTAGTTAGGACATCATGATCCAAATTTTTGTCCCCTCACTATTGAACCTGTTTTTTTCTGTTGCATTTCTCACTCACCCACAAAATCACAAGGCTGTTGGGGGAGTCACCTCGATTCAGATGTTATGAATTAGAGGTAGGCTTGATGTTCCAGCTGGTCTTTTCTGACCTGTCATTTTTGTATTTTCAAATTATGTCAAAAGGTACTGTGGATCTTTTCCACTAGTAACTGTGCTTTTCTCTTGTAGATTCTGTAATGTTAGTTGTACGTAACCAAGATGGCCCTATTAGACTTTCCAGACCAACGGAAACTAGGGGCGGCATTCTTCCATTTTGGGATTACGTCCTGTGGCAAAGATGGGAATGTAGAATGTTTCTCGCCGCGGAGGCTGGCAGGAAAACGCACTAAAGCTTCCAGCCCTGAGCTCATTAATTATGCGCCTAGATGTTTTACACTTTATGCAGTGATGGGGCAGGCCTGGATGGTGTGTATTGAAAGGTGCACCCAACGTCCCTGACCCACTATTGGAGAAAGTAATGTCTGAAAATGATGAAAGATCTCCTGAATCACTCTGAGGTCGGAGTGTGGACCTCCTGAGAAAGAAGGTGGACCTCCAGGAATATTCTGAGACTGGAAGAAGGACCCCTCCTCTCAGACACTGTGGTATTAGAGGTATTACGGTACCTGATAGGCTGGAGCACCATTGGTGAAACTGCATGCTTTCTGTTGGTTAGGATGTATGGTAGCTCCGCCCTGCTGGGTGGGGTATAAGAGCCCGTGCCGCCCCAGCACCTTCATTCTGTACCTGAGCTGCTGGGGGAAACATCTAGCTTATTAAAGCCTTCAGTTGGACTACAACCTCGCTTTAGTGGTCATTGATCGTGCATCAATTTAATAAGCTAGTTTTTTTTTAAGAAGAAAGGATGGAGCTCTGAATCAAGCCGGAGTGTCTGCAACTCAGCCCCCACGCGGCGAACTCAGCGGCAATCTTCAAGCACTGGCTGGCATGCTTTAAAGGGTATCTCGGGACGGCCGAAAACACACCCACGGGAGAGCAGAAACTGCAAGTCCAGCATTCGAGGGTGAGCCCGGAGATTTACACCCTCATCGAGGAAGCGAAAGACCTTGATGCAGCAATAGAGCTGCTAAAAGGACACTATATTCGCCCGGTAAACCAGGTCTACGCCCGGCACCTGCTTGTAACAAGGCGACAAACCCCTGGGGAAATCACTGGAAGAATTCTACCGTGCACTCCTGGTGTTGGGGAGAAACTGCAGCTGCCCGCAAGTTTTGGCAAGCGAACACACTGAACTCTTAGTCCGGGACGCTTTTGTGGCAGGTATGCTATCCTCACAAATCCACCAGCGACTGTTAGAAAAAGACACTCTGGGTCTCAAGGAGGCACAGGCCCTTGCAGGCTGCCTGGACGTGACCTCCAGAAACGCCCGCGCTTATGTTCCCGACTGCGCAGCAACCCCCTGGGCAGCGTGGAACCCCTCCGCGGCCGACCCCGAGACTTCCCCCATCCCCCCACAGGCCTGCGCTGCAAGGCGGCCTGGCAACACCGAGGGGCCCCGCTGCTACTTTTGGGGGCAGGCCAAGCACCCCTGCCAGCGCTGCCCGGCCCGCGCATCCACCTGCAAGGGATGCGGCAAAAAGAGCCATTTTGTGGGGGTATGTCAGGCCCGTGCGGTTGCCGCAAGCAGTCTCCGGCAGCGAATGCGGACCGCAACCACAAACTTCCCCACGGTCCCCGTGCGGCCAGCGGACGACGCCATCTTCCTATTCCAGGGCCACGTGCGGACCCCGGGCGCCGCCATCTTGTTCCGCAGACGCCACGTTGGAGGGATGGGCGCCGTCATTTTGTGCGCTCCCAGCCATGTGCGACCAATGGGAGCCGCCATCTTGGATGAACCCCCAGGACCCCAGCTCGGCTGAACACGCACTGCCCAAAGAGAACTCTCAACTGCTGCGATTAGCCTCCGTGACTTTGGATCAGTCCCGGCCTTGAACACTCTCAAATGGTACAACGACCGTATTCATCAACGGGCTCGAGATGTCCTGCCTAATCGACTCTGGGAGCACGGAGAGATTCATACACCCTGACACGGTAAGGCGCTGTACTCTCCTCATCCACCCCGTTAACCAAAAAATCTCCCTGGCCTCCGGGTCACACTGAGTAGAGATAAAGGGGTTTTGTGTAGCAAACCTCACAGTCCAGGGAAGGGAGTTCAAAAATGTCCGCCTCTAAGTCCTTCCCCACCTCTGCGCGGCTACACTCTTGGGTTTAGACTTTCAGTGTAACCTCCAAAGTCTAACGTTCAAATTCGGCGGCCCTATACCCCCCCCTTACTGTCTGCGGCCTCGCGACCCTTAAGGTCGATCCGCCTTCCCTGTTTGCGAACCTAACCCCGGATTGTAAACCCGTCACCACCAGGAGCAGACGGTACAGTGCCCAGGATCGGATCTTCATTAAGTCAGAGGTCCAAAGGCTACTGAGGGAAGGAGTCATTGAAGCCAGTAACAGCCCCAGGAGAGCTCAAGTAGTGGTGGTAAAGACCGGGGAGAAGCATAGGATGGTCATCGACTACAGTCAGACCATCAACAGGTTTACGCAGCTGGACGCATATCCTCTCCCCTGCATATCCGACCTGGTAAACAGGATCGCGCATTACAAGGTCTTCCCCACAGTGGATCTTACGTCCGCCTACCACCAGCTCCCCATCCACACTAGTGACCGCAAATACACTGCCTTCGAGGCAGATGGGCGGCTCTATCACTTCTTAAGGGTTCCCTTCGGTGTCACCAACGGGGTCTCAGTCTTCCAGCGCGAGATGAACTGAATGGTTGACCGGTACGGTTTACAGGCAACATTCCCATATCTCGATAATGTCACCATCTGCGGCCACGACCAGCAGGACCACGACACCAACCTCCGAAAATTCCTCCAGACCGCAAAAATCCTTAACCTTACATATAACAAGGATAAATGCGTGTTTAGCACCGACCGCCTAGCCAACCTCGGCTACGTAGTGCGAAATGGAGTTATAGGCCCCGACCCTGAACGCATGCGCCCCCTTATGGAGTTCCCCCTCCCTCACTGCTCCAAGGCCCTGAAGCGCTGCCAAGGGTTTTTCAGTTACTACGCCCAGTGGGTCCCCAACTATGCGGACAAGGCACATCCCCTGATCCAATCCACAGCTTTTGCCCTGTTGATAGAGGCCCGCCAGGCCTTAAGTCGCATCAAAGCAGACATTGCAAAGGTCACGATGCACGCCATCGACGAGTCCCTCCCCTTCCAGGTCGAGAGCGATGCGTCTGACGTAGCTCTGGGGGCCACCCTCAACCAAGCGGGCAGACCAGTGGCCTTCTTCTCACATACCCTCCATGCTTCCGAAATCCGCCACTCCTCAGTCGAAAAGGAGGCCCAGGCCATAGTAGAAGCTGTGCGACATTGGAGGCATTACCTGGCCGGCAGGAGATTCACTCTCCTCACTGACCAACGGTCGGTTGCTTTCATGTTTGATAATGCGCAGCGGGGCAAGATAAAAAAACGACAAGATCTTGCGGTGGAGGATCGAACTCTCCACCTGCAACTACGAGATCTTGTATCGTCCCGGGAAGCTAAACGAGCCTCCTGATGCCCTGTCCCGCGGCACATGTGCCACCGCACAATTGGACCGCCTCCGAGGCCTCCACGAGGACCTCTGCCACCCGGGGGTCACGCGCTTTTTCCATTTTGTCAAGACCCGCAACCTGCCCTACTCCATCGAGGAGGTCGGGACAGCCACCAGGGACTGCCAAATCTGCGCGGAGTGCAAACCACACTTCTACCGGCCAGAGAAAGCGCACCTGATAACGGCTTCCCGTCCCTTTGAACGCCTCAGCATGGACTTCAAAGGCCCCCTCCCCTCCACCGACCACAACACGTACTTCCTGAACGTGATTGACGAGTACTCCCGGTTCCCATTCGCCATCCCCTGCCCCGACATGACCGCAACCACTGTCATCAAGGCCCTCCATAGCATCTTTGTACTGTTCGGGTTCCCCGCTTACATACATAGTGAAAGGGGGTCCTCCTTTATGAGCGACGAACTGCGTCAATTCCTGCTCAGCAAGGGCATCGTCTCGAGCAGGACGACCAGTTACAACCCCTGGGGTAACGGACAGGTAGAGAGGGAGAACGGAACGGTCTGGAAGACCGTCCTACTGGCCCTACGGTCCAGGAACCTCCCAGTCTCCCGCTGGCAGGAAGTCCTCCCGGATGCCCTCCACTGCATCCGGTCACTGCTGTGTACCACCACCAACCAGACACCTCACGAACGTCTCCTTGTCTTCCCCAGGAAGTCCTCCTCTGGGACCTCGCTCCCGACCTAGCTGGCAGCACCCGGACCCATCCTGCTCCGAAAACACGTGCGGGCGCACAAGTCGGAGCCGTTGGTCGAGAGGGCCTATTTTCTCCACGCTAACCCCCAGTACCCCTACGTGGCGTACCCTGACGGCCGACAAGATACAGTCTCCCTACGAGACCTGGCACCAGCCGGAGCCCCACGCACAATCCAACCACCAGTCCCACCCTCCCTCCCACCAGTGCACCTTACAGGAGGATCGGTCCTCCCTCCGGCCCCGTCTAGGCCCCCCCCCCCACCGACGCACCCCGCAGGCACTCCCTCCCCCAGTCAACCGTTTTCCCCACCAGCGCCGTCTAGGGGTGCCGAAGCTGCCATGGAGATCGAAGCCACGCTCCCGGACTCACAGACGCCCGAGCCTCCACCGGAGTCACCACCGAAGCTCAGACGATCACAGCGGACGACCAGGGCACCCGATCGACTGATTGCTTCATTTTAAACTGTAAACTGTAAATTTAAATCACCAATTGTAAATAGCTATCAGAATTGTAAATCGTTACAAAACGCTGTACGGAAGTATTACGGTACCTCCATAACTAATTCTACCACTTTGCTATGTTTGTAGTATCAGGCCACCACCCCCGCCGGACTTTTTTTTAACAGGGGGTGAATGTGGTATTAGAGGTATTACGGTACCTGATAGGCTAGAGCACCATTGGTGGAAACTGTATGCTTTCTATTGGTTAGGATGTATGGTAGCTCCGCCCTGCTGGGCAGGGTATAAGAGCCCGTGCTGCCCCAGCAGCCTTCATTCTGTACCTGAGCTGCTGGGGGAAACATCTAGCTTATTAAAGACTTCAGTTGGACTACAACCTTGCTTTAGTGGTCATTGATCGTGCATCAGACACCTAATCTTGAAGGCCCACCTGCAGATGCCTCCTCATCAACTCCTCCTGGTGCTTGGATGTGGCGACCTACTGCTCCCCGGACCTGGAATACCCTGACCGTGATGTGCCGCCCATACTATCTTCCACCTGAGTTCACTTCAGCCATTATCACAGTGGTCTACATCCCACCCCAGGCAGAAGTGAGGAAGGTTCTGGACGAACTGTACACAGTTATAAACAACTACGAAACAGAACATCCGGAGGCCTTGTTCATCATGGCCGGAGACTTAAAAAAGGCCAACCTCAAGAGTGTACTGCCAAAATTCCACCAGCGCATCTCCTGTCCCACCAGGGGCGACAACACTCTTGGCCACTGCTACTCAAAAATCAAAGGCGCCTACCGTTCCATTCCCCAAACACACTTTGGGAAATCAGACCATAAGAAGGTGCTCCTTCTCCCGACATACAAGCAGAAACTCAAGCGGGAGAATCCTGCTAAGAAGGTCGTGCAGTGCTGATCCGAGGAAACAGAAGAGTTCTTACGTGACTGCTTAGAGACAGTGGACTGGTCCATATTTAAGAACTCAGCGACCAACTTAAATGAGTATGCCACCACCGTCACAGACTTCATCAGCAAATGTGTGGACGACTGCATGCTAAAGAAAGCTGATTGATTTAAAGAAAGCCCTGATCTGGCTGATAACATGGAATGTGAGGGGCCTGAATGGGCCGGTCAAGAGGGCCCGGGTGTTCGCGCACTTAAAGGGACTGAAGGCAGACGTGGTCATGCTCCAGGAGACACACTTGAAGGTGGCAGATCAGGTCAGGCTGAGAAAGGGATGGGTAGGGCAGGTCTTTCACTCGGGGCTGGATGCGAAGAATAGAGGGGTTGCGATACTGGTGGGGAAGCAGGTGTCGTTTGAGGCGATGAATATTGTGGCGGATAATGGAGGTCGATACGTGATGGTGAGTGGTAGGTTGCAGGGGACGCGGGTGGTACTGGTGAACGTATATGACCCGAATTGGGATGATGCCGGATTTATGAAACGCATGCTTGGTCGGATTCCGGATCTGGAGGCAGGGAGCTTGATAATGGGGGGGGGGGGACTTCAACATGGTGCTGGACCCAGCACTGGACCGTTCCAGGTCCAGGACGGGTAAGAAGGACTGCAGTGGCCAAGGTGCTCAGGGGGTTTATGGACCAGATGTGGGGAGTGGATCCGTGGAGGTTTGCCAGGCCGGTGGCCAGAGAATTTTCTTTTTTCTCCCACGTCCATAAAGCCTATTCCCGGATAGATTTCTTTATAATGAGTAGGGCACTAATCCCGAAAGTGGAGTGAACGGAATATTCGGCAATAGCCATTTCGGATCATGCCCCGCATTGGGTGGAGCTGGAGTTGGGGGAGGAGAGGGACCAGCATCCGTTGTGGCGCCTCGATGTGGGACTTGGCAGATGAGGAGGTGTGCGGGCAGATGCGGGGGTGTATTCAAAGATACATGGAGGCCAACGACAATGGGGAGGTGCAGGTGGGGGTAGTCTGGGAGGCGCTGAAGGCGGTGGTTAGGGGAGAGCTCATTTCCATTAGGGCCCATAGGGAGAAGAGAGAGAGGAGGGAGAGGGAGAGATTCGTGGGGGAGATATTAAGGGTGGACAGGAGCTTTGCAGAGGTCCCTGAGGAGGGGCTGCTTAGGGAGCGACGAAATCTCCAAATGGTATTTGATCTATTGACCACGGGAAAAGCAGAGGCGCAGTGGAGGAAAATGCAGGGGGCGGTATATGAGTATGGGGAGAAGGCGAGCCGGATGCTGGCACATCAGCTTCGTAAGAGGGAGGCAGCGAGTGAGATTGGTGGAATTAGAGATAGAGGGGGGAATACGATGCGGAGTGGGATGAGAATAAACAAGGTATTTTGGGACTTCTATGGGGATCTGTATAGGTCTGAGCCCCCGGAGAGGGGGGGAGGGGATGCGGCGATTCTTGGACCAACTGAGGTTCCCGAGGGTGGTGGAGGAGCAGGTGACTGGTTTGGGGGCGCTGATTGGGCTGGAGAAGCTGGTTAAAGGATTGGGGAGCATGCAGGCGGGGAAGGCCCCGGGACCGGACAGGTTCCTGGTTGAATTTTACAGAAAGTATGTGGACCTGCTGGGCCCGTTGCTGGTGCAAACTTTTAATGAGGCGAGGGAGGAGTGGACCCTGCCCCCGACAATGTTCCGGGCGCTGATCTCGTTGATTTTGAAGCGGAATAAGGATCCATTGCAATGTGGATCATGTAGGCCGATTTCGCTCCTCAATGTAGACGCTAAGTTGTTGGTGAAGGTTCTGGCTACGAGGATTGAGGACTGTGTCCTGGGGGTGATCCATGAGGACCAGACGGGGTTTGTGAAGGGCAGGCAGTTAAGCACGAATGTGCGGAGGCTCTTAAATGTGGTCATGAAGCCCTCGGTGGAGGGGGAAGCGGAGGTAGTGGCGGCTATAGACGCGGAGAAGGCCTTTGATCGGGTGGAGTGGGAGGATCTCTGGGAAGTGCTTGGGAGGTTTGGGTTCGGGGAAGGGTTCATAAGATGGGTCAGATTGTTATATAGGGCCCCAGTGGCGAGTGTGGCTACGAACCGGCGGAGGTCGGAGTACTTTAGGTTGTACCGTGGGACGAGGCAGGGGTGTCCCTTATCCCCCTTGTTGTTTGCACTGGCAATTGAGCCGCTGGCCTTGGCACTGAGGGAATCTAGGAACTGGAAGGGATTGGTCCTGCGGGTGTCGTTATATGCTGATGACCTGTTGTTATATGTTGCAGACCCAGTGGAGGGGATGGCGGAGGTTATGCGGATCCTTAGGGAGTTTGGGGACTTCTCGGGCTATAAGCTCAAAATGGGGAAGAGTGAACTCTTTGTGGTGCATGCGGGGGACCAAGGAAGGGGGATAGACGAGCTACCACTGAAGAGGGCGGAGAGGAGCTTCCGATACCTGGGGATCCAGGTAGCTAGGACCTGGGGGGCCCTGCACAAGCTCAATTTGACACGGTTGGTGGAGCAGATGGAGGAGGACTTCAAGAGTTGGGATATGCTGCCACTCTCCCTGGCGGGTAGGGTGCAGTCGGTCAAGATGATGGTCCTCCCGAGGTTCCTGTTTGTGTTCCAGTGCCTGCCCATCCTAATCCCCAAGGCTTTTTTTTTAAACGGGTAAGCAGGAGTATTATGGGATTCGTATGGGCGAATAAGACCCCGAGGGTGAAGAGGGTGTTTCTGGAGCGTAGCAGGGAAAGGGGGGGCTGGCGCTGCTGAATCTATGTGGCTATTATTGGGCAGCTAATGTGGCGATGATCCGTAAGTGTGTAATGGAGGGAGAGGGGGTGGCGTGGAAGAGGCTAGAGGTGGCGTCTTGTGTGGGTACGAGTCTGGGGGCGCTGGTGTCGGCACCGTTGCCGCTTCCGCCGACAAGGTACACCACGAGTCTGGTGGCGGCGACTCTGAAGATCTGGGGGCAGTGGAGGCGACATAGGGGCGAGGTGGGGGCCTCGGTCTGGTCCCAGATACGAGAGAACCACAGGCCCGTTCTGGGTAGGATGGATGGGGTTTTCTGAGCTGGCATCGGGCAGGGATTAAAAGAATGGGGGACCTATTCATCGATGGGACTTTTGCGAGCCTAGGGGCACTAGAGGAGAAATTTGGGTTACCTCCCGGGAATGCTTTTAGGCACATGCAAGTGAGGGCATTTGTGAGATGGCAGGTGAGGGAATTTCCGCTGCTCCCAGCACGAAGGATTCAAGACAAGGTGATTTCAGGTGTATGGGTTGGAGAAGGCAAGGTCTTGGCGATCTATCAGGAACTGCAGGAGGTGGAGGAGGCCTCGGTGGAGGAGTTAACGGGTAAGTGGGGGGAGGAGCTGGATGAAGATCTGTGGGCTGATGCCCTGAGTAGGGTTAATTCTTCCTCCTCTTGCGCCAGGCTCAGCCTAATACAGTTCAAAGTTGTCCATAGGGCGCATATGACAGGGGCGAGGATGAGTAGGTTTTTTGGGGTGGAGGACAGGTGTGTGAGGTGCTTGGGGAGCCCAGCAAATCACGCCCATATGTTCTGGACATGCCCGACGCTGGAGGGGTTCTGGAGGGGTTTTGCGAGGACCATGTCCAAAGTGGTGAACACCCGGGTCAAGCCGAGCTGGGGGATAGCATTATTTGGGGTATCGGACGAGCGGGAGTGCAGGAGCCGAAAGAGGCCGGTGTTCCGGCCTTTGCGTCCCTGGTAGCCCGGCGGAGGATCCTACTATTGTGGAGGGATGCAAAGCCCCCCAAGCGTGGAAGCTTCGATTAACGATATGGCAGGGTTCATCAAGCTGGAAAGGATAAAGTTTGCCTTGCGAGGGTCTGTGCAGGGGTTCTCCAGGCGGTGGCAACCGTTCCTACACTTTCTCGCGGAATGTTAGGTGGAGGTCAACAGCAGCAGCAACCGGGGTGGGGGGGGGCGTTTGGTTTTTCTGTTTTGTTTAGGTTAGAGTGGGGCGCTTTCCTTACTGGCGTGTTTATTTGTTAAATGGGGGTTATTGTATTTTGTTGGAAATTTCATGTATAATTTTTGCTTGTTTTGTGCTTTATTCTTTTTTTTTCTGGTTGGAGTGTTTTGTTGAAAATCATTGAAAATTTGAATAAATATATATTTTTTTTAAAATAATAATATACATCTATGTATACAGTGGAGTGCAGACAGCAGTGATTGACACACAGGATGACCAGTAAGCACACAGAACAGAGCAGCCAATCACCAGACAGGGCACGACCACTATAAAGCCAGAGGGCACCAGTTTTCCCGCTCTCTTGGGACCCAGCCTCTGAGACACTCAGAGTTAGTGAGCTGGCCAGTGCAAACACCATGTGGTAGCTAGTAAGTCTGGTTAGGCTAGTATCAGGTCTCCAATCAAGTCAGCATAGTGTCAACCCACAGTTGAACATGTATAATAGTTTAGATGTTAAATAAAATCGTGTTGCATCTTATCAAGTGTTGGAGGACTGTCTCTCGCTACACTGCATCAAGTGCAGTCCACATCGACCCAGCCTACCTAACACATCACCCACCTGCTTCAAGAAGACCACCATTATACCGGTGCCAAAGAAGAACCAGGCAACGTGCCTCAATGACTACCATCCGGTGGCCCTGACTTCAGTCGTGATGAAGTGCTTCGAGAGGTTGACCATGAAGCGCATCACCTCCAAACTCCCAGAACACCTTTATCCACTGCAATTCGCATACCGTCACAACCGGTCCACAGCAGACGCCATTTCCCTGGCCCTACACTCATCCCTAGAGCATCTCGACAACATGGACTCCTACATCAGACTCCTATTTATTGACTACAGCTCCGCCTCAACACCATAATCCCAGCCAAGCTCATATCAAAGCTCCAAAACCTAGGACTTGGCTCCCCACTCTGCAACTGGATCCTCGATTTTCTGACCAACAGACCACAATCAGTAAGAATGAACAACAACACCTCCTCCACAGTAGTCCTCAATACCGGGACCGAAGGCTGCGTACTTAGTCCCTACTCTACTCCCTGTACGTACACTCACGACTGCGTGGCAAAATTTGGTTCCAACTCCATCTACAAGTTTGCTGACGATACGACCATAGTGGTCCGGATCTCAAATAATGACGAGTCAGAATATAGGAGGGAGATAGAGAACCTAGTGGAGTGGTGCAGTGACAACAATCTCTCCCTCAATACCAACAAAACTAAAGAGCTGGTAATTGACTTCAGGAAGCAAAGTACTGTAAACACCCCTGTCAGCATCAACGGGGCCAAGGTGGAGATGGTTAGCAGTTTCAAATTCCTAGGGGTGCACATCTCCAAAAATCTGTCCTGGTCCACCCACGTCGACGCTACCACCAAGAAAGCACAACAGCGCCTATACTTCCTCAGGAAACTAAGGAAATTTGGCATGTCCACGTTAACCCTTACCAACTTTTACAGATGCACCATAGAAAGCATCCTATTTGACTGTATCACAGCCTGGTATGGCAACTGCACGGCCCAGGGCTGCAAGAAACTTAAGAGAGTCGTGAACATCGCCCAGTCCATCACACGAACCTGCCTCCCATCCATTGACTCCATTTACACCTCCCGCTGCCTGGGTAAAGCGGGCAGCATAATCAAGGATCTCTCCCATCCGGCTTACTCACTCTTCCAACTTCTTCCATCGGGCAGGAGATACAGAAGTCTGAGAACACGCACGAACAGACTCAAAAACAGCTTCTTCCCCACTGTCACCAGACTCCTAAATGACCCTCTTTTGGACTGATTTCATTAACACTACACCCTGTATGCTTCATCCAATGCCAGTGCTTATGTAGTTACATTGTATATGTTGTGTTGCCCTATTATGTATTTTCTTTTATTCCCTTTTCTTCTCATGTACTTAATGATCTGTTGAGCTGCTCGCAGAAAAATACTTTTCACTGTACCTTGGTACACGTGACAATAAACAAATCCAATCCAATCCAGTCCCTCCCCACTACTGTTGTGCTCCAGTGTCCGGGACTGCGAGCAGCCTCCATCCTGAACTCTGGAGACAGCACCAGGCATTGTTCAAGTGAGTCCTGACATCTGCATGACACCTTGTTCCAAATGTGTTTCATACTGCGTGTTGTCTCATTGGCATTACAAAAAATCTGGCATGGGGGCTCAAGCCTTCATCTGCATCCGATTAAGAGGATGCAAATAAGGTTCACACTGGCCTCTGGAGGGTTTTGCGACCTACCATGGCGGGCACAAGTGCAAGACCTCACTGCAAATTCATGCAGGTATGAAACCGGTTTCTGGGCCTCCTGCCATATCCGCCCCCCGCAGCAGGGACCTTTGACTGAAAGGTGCCATCGGCTAGTAGAATTTACTAAGTATTAATGTCGGTGTCCTTTTGACAATTCATAAAAGAATATCCACTTTTCCTTTTATTAAAGTAATTTCTGATTCTCCTTTAAAAAATGTTTATTGGCTCCTGTCTAAAGTTACATTTGCAATACGCATGTGCTGCAAACATTAAAAATTGGTTACATTTCAGTATCCCATAAGAGACATCGGTCTATTTCAAAGTTTATTTTTCAGAGTTCTTAGATGGATATTTTTTTTAACTTGTAGAAAGAACTATTAATATAAATTAGCAACATTTGTAAAGCAGTTTATCCCACTTAGACTGATTCTGGCAAACGCTACTTATTATTTGCTTAAAAGCTAATACATCTGTTATCTTAATTATCAGTCTGTAATCAGGAAGATGATGGTTGAAACTCAACAGTTTCATTGAAAATTAAACATGCCTGATTGTAAGTGGCAGCCAGCAAATTACACCGCAGACAATGGTGCCCAACATGGGTTAAAATCTTAAATTGAACTTGCCACATATCCAAGGATTATTAATTTTTTTTCAGGATGCTGAGCGAGAAGCTATTGTAAAGCAGCAAAAGCTAGACCAGCTGAAAGAGGAAAAAGAACGCCTGCTTAGCAGCCTTGTGGAGGCTGAGTAAGTAACTATCCATGAGACCATAAGACATAGGAGCGGAGGTAAGGCCATTCGGCCCATCAAATCCACTCCACCATTCAATCATGGCTGATTTCAACTCCATTTACCCGCTCTCTCTCCATAGCCCTTAATTCCTCGAGAAATCAAGAATTTACCAACTTCTGTCTTAAAGACACTCAACGTCCCGGCCTCCACCGCCCTCTGTGGCAATTAATTCCACAGACCCACCACTGGCTGAAGAAATTTCTCCTCATCTCTGTTCTAAAGTGACTCCCTTTTATTCTAAGGCTGTGCCCCTGGGTCCTAGTCTCCCCTGCTAATGGAAACAACTTCCCTACGTCCACCCTATCTAAGCCATTCATTATCTTGTAAGTTTCTATTAGATCGCCCCTCAACCTCCTAAACTCCAATGAATATAATCCCAGGATCCTCAGACGTTCATCGTATGTTAGGCCTACCAGTCCTGGGATCCTCCGTGTGAATCTCCGCTGGACCCGCTCCAGTGCCAGTATGTCCTTCCTGAGGTGTGGGGCCCAAAATTGCTCACAGTATTCTAAATGGGGCCTAACTAATGCTTTATAAAGCTTCAGAAGTACATCCCTGCTTTTATATTCCAAGCCTCTTGAGATAAATGACAACATTGCATTTGCTTTCTTAATTACGGACTCAACCTGCAAGTTTACCTTTAAAGAATCCTGGACTAGGACTCCCAAGTCCCTTTGCACTTCAGCATTATGAATTTTGTCACCGTTTAGAAAATAGTCCATGCCTCTATTCTTTTTTCCAAAGTGCAAGACCTCGCACTTGCCCACGTTGAATTTCATCAGCCATTTCTTAGACAACTCTCCTAAACTGTCTAAATCTTTCTGCAGCCTCCCCACCTCCTCCATACTACCTGCCCCCCCCCCCCCCCCCACCTATCTTTGTATCATCGGCAAACTTAGCCAGAATGCCCCCAGTCCCGTCATCTAGATCGTTAATATATAAAGAGAACAGCTGTGGCCCCAACACTGAACCCTGCGGGACACCACTCATCACCGGTTGCTATTCCGAAAAAGAACCTTTTATCCCAACTCTCTGCCTTCTGCCTGACAGCCAATCGTCAATCCATGTTAGTACCTTGCCTCGAATACCATGGGCCCTTATTTTACTCAGCAGTCTCCCGTGAGGCACCTTATCAAAGGCCTTTTGGAACTCAAGATAGATAACATCCATTGGCTCTCCTTGGTCTAACCTATTTGTTATCTCTTCAAAGAACTCTAACAGGTTTGTCAGGAACGACACCTATCGCAGTGTGTTGTTCAGATTTCAGATCTTCAATGGACTGAAATGGTGATTCAATAATATTAATCTGAAATGGCTTTTTTTTTTAGATTTTGTATTTTTAATGTCACCACAAGTTAATGAATGGTACAAAAATGGGTCATTGCAGTGGGAATTGTGTTAGGATATACATTGCAGCATTTTCAGTCTCCCTGTCGCAATAGTGAGGCAGCAACATCCAGCTCACTGCTCAAGTGGAGGCATCACCATCAGTAACCACTCTCTTTTAAGAAAGTAATCGTCGGTATTACATCCAGCAATTTCTGTATCGTTATGTCCGCGGCTTTAGCCTCCACGATAGTTACCGTTTGTGCAGTCAGAAAGATTACGGCGCTGTATCTCAGTTCATCTTCTGCGCTGCTTTTGCTCTTCAACCCCATCCAACCGTCGCTTTCCACTTTGTCTTGAACAAGGGTGTATTTTCTGTTCCCCAAACGCAGCCCTTCCGCTAGTAATTTAGATCGGTCGCCCTGCGCAGCTACAATATCTGCAGCGTGTTTGCCGGCAGCATGGGGAGAGTGGAATCGGGATTCCCATTCACAGAAACGGGAGCAGAAAGCCAAGCAGCTGGGAGTTGCAGACAGAGTCGGAATGTTAACCCTGTTTCTCCACTGACCCTTCCGGGACCCGCTGAAGCTTTCCGGCGTTTCCAGTTTCAGATTTCCGACATCCGCAGTATTGAGGCTTGGCACCAACATGCGGACTGGGGAAGAGATCCCACACTTTGCACTAAATCTCAGACAAAAATATCAATAACGCGGAATTTCCAGGAAGGCGGAGTTCCCCCCCCCCCCAAACTGGAACCTTTCCCCCCAGAGGGAGTGGACACAGGACATACAAACCCAGAGGAATTGGGGGGGGGGGGGGGGGGGTTGGGGGCCTGAAATGGCTTTTTAAAGAGTATAAAGTATCCCAAGGTCTTTTACAGGAGCATAATAGAACAAACTGTGGCAAGTCAAAAAAAGATGTATCGAGACAGGTGATTAATAGCTTCATCAAAGAACTAAGTATTTTAAAAATTAATTTAGAGTACCCAATTCATTTTTTCCAAATAAAGGGCAATTTAACGTGGCCAATCCACCTAGCCTGCACATCTTTGGGTTGTGGGGGCGAAACCCACGCAAACACGGGAAAAATGTGCAAACTCCACACAGACAGTGACCCAGAGCCAGGATTGAACCTAGGACCTCGGCGCCATGAGGCAGCTATGCTAACCACAATGAACTAAGTATTAAGGGAGATCTTACAGGAGTTACAAGGCTGACAACAGTGGGCCAAAGGGAGTTGGATTATGCACACGGTCCAGAGTTGGAAGAACACAAGTTTGTTGAGGATTGTGGTACTGGAGGAGGTCACAAAGAACAAAGAAAAGTACAGCACATGAACAGGCCCGTTGGCCCTCTAATTCTGCGCCGACCATGCTGCCCGTCGAAACTAAAATCTTCTACACTTCCGGGTCCGTATCCCTCTATTCCCATCCTATTCATGCATTTGTCAAGAAGCCCATTGAACGTCACTATCGTCCCTGCCTCCACCACCTCCTCCGGCAGGGAGTTCCAGGCACCCACTACTCTCGTACATCTCCTATAAACCTTACCCCTCGCACCTTAAACCTATGCCCCATAGTAATTGACCCCTCTACCCTGGGAAAAAGCCTCTGACTATCCACTCTGTCTATGCCCCTCATAATTTTGTAGACCTCTATCAGGTCACCCCTCAACCTCCGTCGTTCCAGTGAGAACAAACCAAGTTTATTCAACCTCTCCTCATAGCTAATGCCCTCCATACCAGGCAACATCCTGGTAAATCTCTTCTGCACCCTCTCTAAAGCCTCCACAACCTTCTGGTAATGCTCCAACCTAACTAAGGTTCTATACAGCTGCAACATGACTTGCCAATTTCTATACTGAATGCCCCGGCCAATGAAGGCAAGCATGCCGTATGCCTTCTTGACTACCTTCTCCACCTGTGTTGCCCCTTTCAGTGACCTGTGGACCTGCACACCTAGATCTCTCTGACTGTCGATACTCTTGAGGGTTCTACCATTCACTGTATATTCCCTACCTGTATTAAATCTTCCAAAATGCATTACCTTACATTTGTCTGGATTAAACTCCATCTGCCATTTCTCCGCCCAAGTCTCCAAACGATCTAAATCCTGCTGTATCCTCTGACAGTCCTCATCGCTATCCGCAATTCCACCAACCTTTGTGTCGTCCGCAAACCTACCTATCAGACCAGTTACATTATCCCCCAAATCATTTTCACAGTGGTAAAAAGAGTCAAAACCAGGGAGGATTTGAACACAAATATGTAAATTTAAAAATTGGCTCCTGGTCCAGCAACAACCTAATGAATGTTAGCATTCTCAAGGATAATGAGCGAGCCACACTTAGTGAAGGTTAGAATACAGGGAACAGAATTTTAAAATAGTTCAAGTTTATGGAGGGTACAAGATGGGAGGCTGGCCACAAGAACAGTAGATTGGTTGAATCTCAAAGTAAAAGGCATGGATGAAGATTCCAATGGTAGATAGGCTGAGGCAGAGATGGTGACTGGTAATGTTACAGAGGCAGAAGTGTGTAGGGTGATGGAAAGGATACGGGGTTGGTAACTCACTTCAGATAAGATGACAAGATTCTTAACAGTTTGGCTGTGCCTCAAAATAGCCAGAGAAGGGAATGGAATCAATTGAAAAGGAAGAAATTTATGACGGGCATGCAAAGAATGGCTCTGTTCCTCCCATTGTTTAATTTCAGCTCAACCAGGACTGGAGAAGACTTTCAAAGATGCAATCTTGTGATTGGCTTCCAACCTCCCCAAATGACCCACATCAGGGTTCCTTCTTTATATTGACCAAAAATAATGTTTTTTCTTTGAGGCCATGCACATCATGGGCGCAATCGAACGGCAGTGTTGCGCTGGGCGCAAATCTGAGCGAGCCGGTTAGCTTGCAGGAGATTCCGAAATCGGGAACCATGCCGGGCGGCAATCGGTTTCCGATCTAACCGGCCCACGCCTGTTGGCGACATCTGGACCCGCCACAGAATGGCAAGATACCAATAATCGCGAATTAAGGCCAATCTCCAACCCATTAATAGGAAGGACCCTTTATCGAATAATAATAATCTTTATTATTGTCACAAGTAGGTTTACATTGACACTGCAATGAAGTTACTGTGAAAAATCCTCTAGTTGCCACACTCTGGCACCTGTTCGGGTATACAGAGGGAGAATTCAGAATGTCAAAATTACCTAACAAGCAAATCTTTCAGGAATTGTGGGAGGAAACCGGAGCATTCGGAGGAAACCCATATAGACACGTTGAGAACGCGCAGACTCTGTACAGACGGTGACCCAAGCCGGGAATCGCACCCAGGTCCCTTGCTCCGTGAAGCAACAGTGCTAATCACTGTGCTTCCAGCTTATTTGTAGAATTATATAGTATGTCATGATCTAACCGGCTCTTCAGCAAGTGGTCTTTAGCACACCTATTTAAAAACATGAAACAAGCAAAATGGCTGCTGTGGGGATCGGACGAGGTAAGTAGCCATCTTGGAAATTGGGCAATCAGCCCAGGGCATTGGGGCCATTGCCCCAGTTCTTGGGGTGGGTGGGGGAGACCCGGGGGGGGGGGGGGGGGGCGGGGCACAGTCACCGGGGTAGGTGGTCTTTGATGGAGGGTTGTCTCTGAGCTGCGGGGGGTGGGGGGAACGAGGGGTTCAGCGCCTGGGAGTCCGACATGCACCCCCCCCCCCCCCCCCCCCCCGGGCCGGGATCATGTAGACCCAAAACAGGGGCAACTTCTGCCTGTCCGTCCCACCGAACACGCCAGGACAGAGCCCTGTTCATGGTAATACGGTGCATATTAACTCCCACTGACCATGGCGGCCACTGGCGGAACAGCTGAAGGCTATGGATCAGCCTGACCAAGGCCTGGGGCAATCTACCAGGTGGTGGCCGAGGCCCAGGACAGGGAATTTGCAATGTTAGTAATGTGAGCACTTCACAGCTGCCAAGTGAATTCCCGAGAGTAGACGTGCTATGTCACAGGCAAGTGTTACTGTAAGGGTGGGGTTGGCTCAGGGAATTCGAGGGTAATGGGGTGGAAGACATAACTGGTTGTTGGTCTCTCACCCTCTCCAATTCCTTCCAGATATCACATTATGGATAATATTGTGGACTCCGCAGCAGTGACAGTCCAGGCGCCGGAGAAGGCGGTGGCAGCAGCATCGACGGAGGCTTGAGGCGGAAGCCTCAAGGGGCTCGCCCCACATCCTGAGGACCCGCCGACCCATCAGGCCAGGGAGGGATCCAGAGGGGGAGGCAGTGACAACCCAGGTGTACAGGAGCCGCTGGTGCTTCCGGACTTGGCACCACGTGGAGGAGGAGGATACCTCCTCACGGTGGCCGTCAAGGTCACTGCAGCCCTGAACCACCCTTGGGTTCATTCCGGGGCTCGATGGGGACTTGTGTGGCATATCCCAGCCAACACATGAAGTCACGGATGCCCTGTATGGCCCGGCAGCTGACTATATAAACGTTGACCTGGACCAAGCCCGGGCAGCCGGATTCTCAGCCATTGCTGGGATACCCCAGTTCCAGGGCGTAATAGATGGCCTATCGCCTTGCATGCCGGGCGGTCCGGGAGCACCCTTCGTTAACATGAAGGGATTCCACTCCCTGAAAGTTCAACTTGTGTGCAGCTACCACCTCAAGATTGTGCACGTGTGTGCACGTTTCTCAGGGTGGGATAGTCGGAGAGCCCCGGCCCCTTCGAGGGACACCCCAGGATGACTGGTTGGCTCTTGGCAGATAAGGGCAACCCGCTTAGGTCCTGGCTAATGACACCAGTGAAGCAGGCGGTGACTAGTCTGGAGACCCGATGTAATGAGGCCCATGTGGCCACCTAGGCTGTCATTGAGCAGTGCATTGGGCTGCTTAAAATGCGGTTCCAATACCGCGATCGCTCTGGTGGTGCACTGCAGTACAGCCTCCAGATGGTTGCCCACTTTGTGGTGGTGTGCTGTACCCTCCACGACCTGGCACAGCAGCGGGGTGACATGCTGAAGGTGGAAGAGGAGGAATATCCGGCCTCATCAGAGGAGGAGGACAAGGAGTAGCCGGACCAGGAGGGACTGGAGGACGAGCGGGAACAGCCTAAGGATAGGCGGTGGCGAGGGTCCACCATGCCCAGAGAGCCAGGGAGGCCCTCATCCTCGCTCGTTTCGCATAGGACGTGGCTTAATCCATCATCTCACCCCCTTCCCACCCACTACGCCCCCGAAACCACCCCTCCCTCCCCGATTCGACTCTTCCACTCCCCTCCCTTCCACCCTCTTGGGTCGGTATTACATCACTCCAGGGTGATGGGCCTATGTCAGCACTGTCAGCGGATCAATCTAAAAGGCAGGAGAGTGATCAATCTAAAAGGCAGGAGAGCTGTGAGCTGAGCTCTGGTGCTCCTCAATCTTTGTCATCATAAGATAGTGCACTCACACCCATCATCTGCACCTGGTATGCCTTGGTGGGGTGGGGGGGGGGGGACAGATCTAGGACCACACATGCCTGGGGGGCTGGGGCCAGGGGAAGGCAGAGGTTATAAGGGGGAGGAGGGTGCAGGCCTGTCCGCAGTGTGGAATAACGTGACAGAGGCTTGGGCTAAATCGCTGGCTTTGAAACCAGCCCAAGGCAGGCCAGCAGCACGGTTCAATTCCCGTACCAGCCTCCCCGAACAGGCGCCGGAATGTGGCGACTAGGGGCTTTTCACAGTAACTTCATTTGAAGCCTACTTGTGACAATAAGCGATTTTCATTTCATTTCATGTCTCGGGTTATACGTGTTTTCATATGTACAATCGTTAGCCTAACTGTCCCTAGCGACCGATAGTGCCGACCACCCTCCTTCCAAGTGCACATTCAGTGATCCTCAATCTTTTTAGCCTTCTGTGCTCTACTGCTATGTCTAGGTGTGTCCCCAGGATGCACATCAGAGTGGAGGCAGCCTACTGCTGTGGCCTTTGATGCCCCTGGTGGGCGTCCTCTAGAGGGCCTGGGGGCAGAGATCCCCAGCTGACTTGCCGGTGGCACATGCCCTGCCGTGTCACCCTGTTCTACTCGCTGACCTTGCAACGTGCCGCTGTCATGAGGGGGGGGACTCGGGCATTGTCTCATTGTCTGCACCATGGTGTCGATCCCTCCGCTGTGACCGGGCCACGCTCTGCAGTGCCTCAGCAATGTCTACCTGCATCTGGTACATATTCCTCAGCGACTGGAACATGCTCTGGAGCGCCTTGACAATACCCACGTGATAGTGGGACATGCTTCACAGTGCCTAGGCAAGGTTGACCTGCATCTGGGACACGTCCCCAGCAACTGGGACATACTGTTGAGGCCCTCAGCTATAGCCATCACTGACTGAGCAATGCCTTGGAACACCAACATTCATGCTGCTGATGTCGTACTCCAGGCTCTCCATTGCGGTCACCACCCTAGTGGTGTTGGCTTCGATGTCATGTATTGCAGGTGCCATCTCCTGTGCCTGTAGCCTCTAGGACTCATTTAATCTGCTATACGACAAAGAACAAAGAAATGTACAGCACAGGAACAGGCCCTTTGGCCCTCCAAGCCCGTGCCGACCATGCTGCCCGACTAAACTACAATCTTCTACACTTCCTGGGTCCATATCCCTCTATTCCAATCCTATTTATGTATTTGTCAAGATGCCCCTTAAATGTCACTATCGTCCCTGCTTCCACCACCTCCTCTGGTAGTGGACTCACTGGAGTGTCGCTGACATCCCCCTCTGAATCTCACGGCCACACCCTAGCATCTGCATCAGCTCCGGATAACCTGGTCCAGGGGCACAGCATCTGACTGAGTTTCTCCAAAGCTGGGTCTTGGGGATCCAGCAGACCTCCGACTGGTGACTCCCTTGGACGTTCCTGCCTCCACCTGATGTGCATCAGCTATTGTGTGGTGCTCACCAGATTGTGCCCCAGAAGCCTGTCCACTACTTTTGCCCACCGGGTGTTGTGGTGCCAACCGCAAGGTCACTTGGGGGTGGGAGTGGGGGGGTGTCTGGGGCTGGGAACAGTGCCCGGGGGCTGATGCCAACTCACCTGTGTGGCCCGGTGGAGGTCATTGTGCTTCTTGCAGCACTGGCTGGCAATCCTGTTTAGACTCCCTACCCTGACGGCCGCTGTCATTGCCTCCTAGGTGGCACTGGCTGCCCTGTGGCTGACCCTCCGACCCCCTCGGGGGAACAGCGTATCCTGGCTGGACTTCACTACAATGAACAATCGAGCCAAGTCGGGCATCACCGAAATGTGGCGTTGGTCTACACGGTAGCATGGCTGTCTGGGGTTTGTTCTGCGGGATCGGTTTTAAGTGCTGCTCCCCCTCGTTAGTGGGGAGCTGCCGAGCGTGGTTCAGGTGAATCAGCTGGTGGGATAGCCACTTCCGGCATGAAGCCCGTGGGGCATCATTAAGTGCCCAAATTAACATTAAATACAGGTGATGGCCTCACTGTCGGGGAATACCCAGCAATTCCCACTCGCTACCACACTTGAAAACTATTCCGTTAGATCGCGCCCCATGAATCTGGTTGTTATTTCATTGGATAAATTTGATTGTGCTTTTTTATGCACCTTCTATCCCTGTACACGGCAGAATGAACTCCAATGAATCCAGTAGATTCTAAAGTGTTCATTCTGTTTGTATTGTGGTCACTTTTAATTAGTACATGGCTTACAAAAGACTAGGTTATCTACGATGAACAAGCAATATACATATTGTTTGATCACTGAGTGGGTCTGAAGTATTTTGTGGTTTGATCAGTTTTGCTTCTGGTCTTTTAGCTTTGTAAACAATAATTGCATGCCAGAGATGGGGGATGGGGTGAGCATGATGGGTTTTCCTGAAAGATTTAAAGACAGGCAATCACATTAACAAAGCACAAACATCTGTTTAACTACCGAAATAGCAGCCTGTTCAATAGTTTCAACAGCATGTTTGTAATTGAGGCATATGGCAACGGTCATCTGTGCGGTCCAGGTGGCTATCTGGTATAAATAAGGACTTTTTAAACAATATTTTCACTTTGAAACAGGAATCATGTTGGCGAAGCTTCCTCTTAATATTTTTGCACATCTGTAGTTCCACAGTTGATCTGAAAACTTTATTACTTATCAATGTGCTTGTTTGTATTTGTACTTATAGGCGTCAGATTATGCTGTGGGAGAAGAAGATACAGTTAGCAAAAGAGGCACGATCAGCTGTTGACTCAGATGTGGGACAGACTGAGATACGAGCCATGAAAGCTGAGATACACAGAATGCAAGTGAGTTAATTTGCAAAGATGGTGCAAAACAATGAGTGAAGAATAAACAACTGGCTTTACCCATTCGAATATAGTTCTAATTTAGTACTACTGTTATATTAGCATTTGTTTATAAAACTGGAGGAATATGTAAAAATAGTTGTAGTTCAATGCTCTATCTATTCCTTTCCTTATTTTTAAACTATATCCTCGAGTTATAAATCCCTAATTGATATGATTAATGTGTTTGTGAATCTGCTTCATCATAGTAAAAATGTTACAGAAATTATTCAAAATAACATTTTCAAATGAAAACAGTCCAACATCTTTCAAATTTTCCAATTAGGGGCAATTTAGCATGATCAGTCCACTTACCCTGCACATCTTTGGGTTGTGGAGGTGAGACCCACGCAGACACGGAGTATGTGCAAACTCCACACGGACAGTGACCCGTGGCCTTGGCATCATGAGATAGCAGTGCTAACCATTGTGCCACCGTACCGCACCTTAACATACTTAATATTTTAACCTAGATTTGATATCTTTATTGTGCTACACTAAAATTTTCAAAAGAATAATATTTCTTCCTGTGCCTCAAACTGCTGTGTTTCTCTTTGGAGCAGGATTTAGGATTATATATCAGTGTGTGTCTTTGATTATATATCTACATATTTAGTATGTGTGTATGATGATTATATATAGTTGGTTTGTGTGCATTGTTAATTTGTATCCATAATTAGTGTGTATCTATATATTCGCATTGCTATGCATTCAACACACATACATACATTGCAGGTGCCTCTGTCCCGGGCCCACACCTACAGTACGTGAACATTATATATGTCATTTGTCTAGCATATCGATCATATTTGAAAATGCCATACTTGAAAGTGTCACATAATCAGAAGTTTGTGTCATAATGTACCTAATTCATTGAAGGTGACAGGACAAGTTTAGGGAGCAATTATGTAATTCTGTGATTTATAAATAAGGCCATGGAGTACACAAGGAAGGAGGTTGTGATAACTGTGTATAAAACAGTAATTCAGCTTCAACTAGAGTGCTGCGCACTCCACTTTAGGAAGGATGTGAAGGCATTAGACTGTGCCTTTACCGTTTGCAATATTTCCAGGGATGAAGAACTTCATATGGAGAAGTTGGAACTGTTTTCCTTGGAGAAGAAAAGATCGAGAGGAGATTTGATCGAGTTTTTCAAAATTATGAGGGGGCTGGACTGAGTAGAATGAGAGTCTTTTCCCATTGGTGGAAATAATGAGAATCAGAGGACACAATTTAATTTCATTGTCAAAAGAAGCAAAGGCGATACGAGGAAAAGCTTTTAATGCAGCAAGTGATTAGGATCTGGAATGCAGTGTCTGAGAAAGTGATGTTGGCCGATTCAATTGTGGCTTGTATTATATCATTATTTGAAGAGGAAATATTTGCAGGGTTACAGGGAAAAGGCGGGGTTGTGGCACTATGTGAATTGCCCTTGCAGAGAGTTAGAACAGCCACGATGGACCAAATGGCCTCATTCTGTGCTGTAATAATTCAATTCAAATATGACATTCATAAAGCAGAATAAACTCAATTGCACAGGTGAAAAGTGGCAACTTTTACATTCACATATATATGTTTTCTTCTGACTTGGCAGAGGAGATGGAGAAACTAGCTGCCAATCTACTATGAAACTTCTATCAGGGGGAGCAGGTTGCTTCTAATAGACTCCAGGTTGTGCCTGTGTAACTCTGTGACCAGAAGGGGACAGACCCCATTCAACATAAATCTGCCACAAAGCACAATAATTAATTGTGCATTTAAAATGCTATAGTTGCGTTCTCTTCAGTGTATCTATGACTTAACACCAGCAGTGTGATGGAAGATCACATGAATGCGACAAATAATAGGCATCCCAAGGCTAATCACTGCTTAGTTCTGAATATAATTTTTAAGTATTGCACTTTTTTTTTTTATTGACAGCAAAGAGAAATATTCATAACTATAACTTCATTCAAAAGACATGACAGTAATTGTGACATACTCCCTGTTGATTATTCTTGAAGTAATCCAGTTTTATCTCTATTGTATTTGCGATCACGGCACTTCGTGTCCTGTCCTTTGGTCACGAAAATTAGCTAGATTTGTTTCACTTAATCCTCATTAGTCATCCAAAAATAGGCATTCCATTTATATTGTACAAATTCAAACAAAGTTGCTTGCATTGAAAGGTTCTATCATGTTGTTGTAAAATCACTACGTAAGATCTGTATTTTTGATCCAAAGATACGCCACAATCAGCTTATGAGGCAGCAGGAGCAAATGATTCGTGAAATGGAGGCTGTTGTATCGCGCAGGGATACAATTGTGACACGTGGGGAAGCACAGGCCAAAGTAAGCAGGAACCAATTAACTAAACAAGATTGTCATAAAAAGATACAAGACCTGTGCAAGAAAATTGCAGATGTACAAAAGGTGAGATATAGGAGATGAGTACCTGTGTTCCTAATAATCTGTGCAATTAAACTAATATGTACTATACATTTTTCCCAGCTCAAGTAAAGCTCTTGCACCCATTTTAGCTTTTATCAAAAGGCTTGAATAATGGAGCTGATAAACAGCTCCAGTTCATTTAGACAGATATTAGTTGATGATTCACCTGGAGAAGAATCATTTGGCAGCACAATAATGGGCGACTCCCAATCATTTCTCCTCTCCTTTATGTGATCTGGCTACAACTAGCAAATTGATCCTTTGGAACAATTTTGTGAAAGCTTTACACAGATCAACTTATAGAGAGAGTACTCGCAGCTAGTAATGCATTTTAATATTATAGCTTTTAGAAGATTAGCACTGATTTTTCAAATTGACGTTGTTGAGTATTACTTAAAATTAAAACACAGTAGGAGGCCATTTGGTCCATTTTGCCTTTGATAATCCGACCTATTTCTTCAACTGAAGCTATCAAGTCTTATCCCAATTCTTTGCTATTTGCCTTTCTTGTCAAATATTTCTTTCTTTCCAATTTAAATATTGTTATGGTTGTTGAGTTCAAGAAAAGCAGATGGTGGAAGAAGCTTGTATTTTACCATTAGCAAGTGTATTCTTAAATCAGTCCAGTAAAGCTACAACCTCACCTCCACTGTTGCAACGGTCTCTATTTATACTCTTGATCCAATGCTCATTACCAATTTTTAGCAATTCAATTGGCTTAGCAAGGCAATTGTCAAAGGATACAATTGTTAAGACATTAACAATGGCGGCTGTCTCAAAAGATTCAGATAGAAACGTTGGGAAATATTGAGCTGGTCTGGCAACGTGTGCAGGGAGAGAAACTGAATTAACATTTCAGGTTGATGACATTTCATCAGAACGAGATGATGTTTCAGAACTGAGTGATTATTTTTGAAATCCTAACTGGGCTTCCCTGCAGACTTATTAAGATACCTGAAACAGGATTTCAATATGCAATTTGCTAGTTATATATTTATTTGACTAGATTCTAAGGTCTCATTATACGAGTCCCCTGCTGTGGAGGATGATTGCAGAAGAAGTGCTATCCACCAGGACAGCAGGGTGTGGTTTTCAATTAACCGACTCCAGTCTTGAGCTGCAACCATGCATTCTTGTGACTGTTGATGTACAAATGCATCATTGCAGCTTACTGGGTGATGGCCTTTCACCTGCATATAATTGTCATTGCTCACTAACTGCACATTAACCTACAATATCCCTTTCTGTTGACTTTGGGCAGAATTATCGGCTGTTCACGCCGGTGGGATATTCCAGTCACACCGACGGCACACCCCTCGGGTTTCCCGACAACAATAGGGTTCAACAGGAAATCCTGCTGACAATAGGACCAGAAAATCCCACTGGCGGGCTGCCTCCACCACTGAAAAACACACGGCGGATTGCTCAGTAAATCCAACCTAATCCCAAAATTTCTGTCAATATCTGAGATATATAAAAGGCCATACCCACCGCTCTACAAGGCTTAACGCCTCAGCAGCCAAAGTGCTTTTGACCACTCTCTTTATTTTTGTTTCCCACACAAGAGGGCAACATTTACCATTGTTCCACAAAAGGAAAATTATAAAACCTCCTGCGCTTGAAACCCCATCACATAAATTTGCATAGGACACATCACTATAAACTATGAGTTTCAAGTGCCTACGGTCACCTAAAACCGGGAACCTCAAAACACACTCCTGCATTTTTAGTTTGACCAACGCTTTATTTGCTCTTATTATGTCTTCCACTTTGGGATCATTCATTTTTGTACTCAACTCTTAAGACATCAAAACTCACGTCCGGTCTAGTCTGTCTACCTAACCAATTCAGTTGCCCAATTAAACTTCGCAGTTGCTCTTTTTCCATCTTTGAAACCATTGCGTCTCTTTGTGAAACCCGGCCACGCTAATTGCTGTTGGGCTGATGCTTTCCAAATAAAATTGCTGACGTAAAGTTACCCCTAACTTAGTCTGTCCGATTTCCAGTCCAATATATTTAAATGCACCGGAAGCCTGACTTCCAACCCTGAATTCTTTCCTCAAACCAGAGATTACAATAGCTTCGAAATCACTAGTCCCACCCCACAAAAAATCATCGACATGCATCATAAAAATGCCAGAAAGATTTCCTTCATAGTGCCAGTAAAACATTGCCGGATCTGCTTTCTACTGGCAACAGCCTAACTTTAACAAAACTGACCTTACCAAAAAATACCAGACTCTAGATGCATCATTTAATCCATATACACATTTGTTCAACTTCCAGAGTACCCCTTCTTTGTTAGCTGCCTCTTTAGGAGGACGGAGAAAAATGTCTCTCTGGAGCTGATCCTGCAAGAAGGCAGCTTTTATATCTATAGATTTGAATTCCCATGCCTTTGTGGCTAATAGAGCCTAGAAGATCTTTAAAATAACCTTTCCTGCCGTAGGTGAATCTACCCTTAAATCCTGATCTTCAAAGTTTTCTTCAAATTCCCTCACCACAAGCCTGGCCTCTGCCTTATAAGTTCCATCCGGAAGAACCTTTTCCGTGCAAATCCATCTGTAGGATAGAGCTCTTTGTCCCCTATCCGGTACTTCCGTGTATACCCCAAATTCACTCCAACTATGCAGTTCTTGCTGTTTGGCATCTTTGATAACTTTTTATCTAACTTATTGGAAGCCACCAAAATCTCACGTGCATGTGGGCTTCTACTCCTATTAGTATTTTGTAGTCTTACTCATGTTCTGAGACCTTGATAAACTACGTGCCCTCTCCCGCCTGATATCTCGTTCTGTACTGCTACTGCTTGATCTTTCCCTTCTGCTGTGGAATGTCCTTTCAATAGTTCTCGACCTTTTCCTGCAGACCTTTTCACTATCCGATGTACTATCTGAACTGGCACTGCGTTTCTGTGCCCTCCATTTTTGAACTTCGTGTTCCCAATCCATTGTCTTGACTCCCTCTCCTGAATGCTGTACATTCAACCAATGTTTATACTTTCCAGTGGCCTTCCCTGCTCTACTAATAACAGTTGCATCCTGCCAATGACTAGACCCTTCAGGCAAGTATGTCATTTTTGTACCAACTTTTGGCAGTTGTCCTTTCGGAAAAATGGCCTGTTCCAAATCATCGGAAGTTTTGTGTTCCTCTACAGAAACCCTGTCTATATCAGTTAACTAGTCCTCATAGTTCTGTAACACGTGCCTACCAGATGACCCTGGTTCCTCGTCATGTCTGTCTGCTCTGTCTAAATTTGAAAATTTGTAATCTGTACTCATTATCCTTGATGAATGTACCCTAACAGTTTGATTGCCATGTTGCAAAATAATTGTTTTGCCATCTATGGCTATGATCGTCCCTGGGCCTTTCCATTCATTAAAATTGTCTCTCATAGTATACTACGTCTCCTTGCTGAAAAACGGTATTTGATGGCCGTACATTATGCCTCAAAGCTCTGCGAATTCTTTCAGAGACTTCTGCTTCCAAAAAAGCTTTTCTACTGCTGTGTAAAGCATTTAAATGCTCGGCAAATGCAGAGCTAATTGTAGTCCCTTCCCAAGCTGGAGGCTGGTCATCCAAAATGGATGGAATTTTAGGATTTCTACCAAACACTAATTAATAAGGACTATAGCCCCCAACCATCTGCAATGAATTCTTTGCATGTACCGCCCATGTTAAAGCTGAATTTAGCTTGCAGTTTGGTCTATCTGCCGAAATTTTCCGGAGCATGTCATCTATTACTGCATTGTTTCTTTCACACACACCATTACTAAATGGGCTTTCTGCAGCCGTATTCAGAACTGTGATCTTCACATTTCACACATATCCCGAAACTCATCATCAGCAAATTCTCCCCATTGTCCGTAAGGAATTTTGCCGTGGGCCCATTCCTGTCCCTATCCATTTTTCCACGATTTGATCCAGAATTACTCTCTTTTCTTTACTTCGTACAATCGTTGATTGACTAAATCTGGTTGCTAAATCTACAAAAAGAAAAATAAATATATTATTGGCTTTAACCCAGATCTTAAGGTCCATGGCCACAATGTCGTTAAAATCCCTGCCCAAAGGTAGGGTTACTATCGGTCATGCTGGTGTCCTTCTGTACTTCCTACAAACTTCACAGCGATCACTAACCTGTTCTATTAGCTTAGTATTGTCTTCCTTACCCCTGCATCCTTTAATAAATGTTTCAGCCTCCAAGGAGACGAATGCACAAATTGTTGTTAATACATCAAGCTTTTTTCAGCTAAAGTCCCATTTTCAACTGCCATTAACACATCCTTAACAACTGTACTTGAAATATTATTTGTCAGTAATGGAATACAATAATGTCCCAATTGTGTAAATTGTAAGTCCACCGTCTTTCCAAAAACTGTTGCCTTATCCTGTTCCATATCTAGTTTCATATGTGCTTTCTTCATCGTCGGTCTGCTCAGAAGCAAAGGTATCTCACTTGATACAACATCCGTGCTAATGAAATGATTCATTCTGGCAATATTTCAAGGGATCACCATTCTTTTCAGCGACTTCAGAGTATTATCATCCCCAAACCTGAAACTTGTGGACCTTTCAAATTCCTCAACCTTGTTACAATTTCCAGCATTCAAGGAGTCCAGGTAACATTTTAACCAGTCAATTCCACACACAGTCGATGTGCAGCCACTGTCCAATACAGCACAATTGAAGGATTCTGCAACCAACACCCTTTACCGGTGTAAAACTGCTTGTTAATAGGGCACTGCCTTCTTTCTGGTCACTATCTTTTCCTCTTCTGACTCTTGGGGCTGGTTTAGCACAGGGCTAAATCGCTTGCTTTGAAAGCAGACCCAGGCAGGCCAGCAGCGCGGGTACACATGAACAGGCGCCGGAATGTGCCGACTAGGGGCTTTTCACAGTAACTTAATTTGAAGCCTACTTGTGACAATAAGCGATTTTCATTTCATTTTTCATCATATTTTCCGTGTCATGTGTCGCTTCAAACACTATTATAACGTATTGGACAGTTGAAAGCATAATGGTATTGAGAGTCACATCGAAAACATCGATTTATCATGCCCCGTGCATTTCTGGGGTTCAGCTTCCTATTGTAGGTTCTAACTGGGTTTCGGTCTTCATAATTTACGGGTCACTACCTCCTATAGTCGTGGAACCTGTTTGTAGTCGTACGATGTTGCCATCCTGTTAGTCGTGTATCTCCCATATTCTGTTTGATTGCAGGCTGACCTATTTGGGTCATCAGAGCCATCGGAATCAAATGTTTCCCCAGAAACTTTTTTAAAGCTTCTGTCATCTGGTCGAATAAGGTATCCTTATCCGCAAACTGAACTCCTGTCAAAACCAGGAGCCTATCCATGGTGCTCACTCTAGCACAGTCAAGTAATTTAAAGGCCAACACAGACTGTGGAAATTCCAGGTTGTGTTTCTGCAGCCTTTTATATAGTCTGCCAAATTCCATTATATAGTCTTCAGTGGAGAAATCCACTATTTTCCGGAACCTGTCAAAATCTGACCATGCTTCATACGCACTTAACAAGTCATCCTTCTTATAAATCTTATCCATATAACGTAATAAGTCTGCAGACATTCTTCTGAGTCTAACTCTTCCAATTCCAGCTCAGAAAACACTTTACTCCGAATGTTGTCATAAGGTAGAGAAAGAGCTAATGCCATACCTTGTTATCTCTTTCCCAAGGCAGTTACCTTAGTCCACATAACTACTGCACTTCTCCATTGGTCGTACAATCCCCTTTCAGAAAATAATGGGGGTAGTCATATCCAGCCATCTTTATCATAGGTTCAGCCATGTATCTTTGTTTTTTTTTTTCTTCTCGCTCACTCCTTGCTTTCGTCTGGAAAAGTTGTATCTTTCAACCCTTCACATTTGCACAGCAACGATCCTCTGCTATCATTTGTTATACGTTTAGTTGCTGTTGTATAAAGAGTCAAAGGTTCTGCTCCTTTTCCACAAACATCTTTAATTTACTTCAACAGACTGCACAAAACTCTAACATCACATCACCTGACACAAAGGCCACCTGAAGCCACTTTACGTGTCAATTATTGGATACTTAACATAAACGAGACAACTAATTGGAATGTCTCTTAACCCATTACTTAACACCACTGACCCCCTCAATTGCTTTTGACCAGTCACTCTGCATTTCTTTACGCTGCTGCCGAAATTCATCCTTAATGAAGCTCACCAACTGCTCAATTTGCAGCTTTCACAATTGATGCTGCACCACGACTCTTCACCAAATCCCTAGCCAGGGCTCTCACGGTCTTCTGTTGAATTTGGTAACCCGCAGACATGCCCATCCGGGGGGAGAACTAATCCCTCTCCACTCTCCGCACAATGTTTCTGCCGAAATTCCCCAAAGTTCAGGTAATAGAGGTAAAAACCAACGCCATCAAGCAGGAGCCACCCTGTATTACAACACTCACTCCATGACTGACACCGGACGTCCTCCATAATGTTAATTGATGGTGTTGATGTTACTCAATCTGATCACATCATTTTTTTCTTAGAAAATTGAAGAATGTGACAAAACTATCGAAGAGATGAGGGAATCACAGAGAATTGTGTGTGAACAGCTGGGAGAAAAGCAGTGTCAGATTCAGAAACAGCAGTCTATGATCGATGAACTTGATGCAAATATAGAATCTCAACAGGAAAAGAAACAAGCGGTAAAAATGGTTTGAGAACAGTGGGTATTTATGTTTGAAGGATATGGGCAGGCAGATATTCAAATAATTGATTTGGAAACTATTTTAGCCTGTTTTATATGATAATTGGGTGTAATTAATTAAGCTAATCAAACGACATTGGCTTGATTTTAGCAATACATGGAAGAGAATACTTGTTCCCCATTTTGAAAATCTAAGTACATTTCTCAAGCCCATTTCCCTTAAAATGAGACATCCATTGCCTGCAGTGAAGCCTGTTTCACACAGAAAGCAAGATGAAGCAACACAGCAGGATCAGAAGAGGCAACAAGGGATTCTTCATGGTGGAATTGAGTACTGAAGTAGCCATTTGCAAAAAGAGAAGAAAGGTGATCCCGAGAAATCCATCAAGAAACGCGCAAGCATGCACACACACCTTACTTCCCTGCTCACAAAAGGATCAAAACCAGAGACACAAATATAAACACAATTCCAGGGATTTAGAGTGGCAGACTGTATTTGTGTTTGCATCCAATTATACAAAGAGTCAAATTATGGGAACATCTTAGTCATCTCACACACCAGTAAGACTGATGACATCTGTAGTGACACTTGCTCTAACATAAAATTTAACGGATGCAATCATAGATGTAATGTAAAGAAAAAGGTGTTGCATGGGTGAAGGAATCCATGCTCATCCTGAACAACCAGAACAGGAAATAGAATTTGTTATACAATTTATTGACCACGTAATGTGCAACAAAACAGCAGTTATTCAATCTGCATAGATGTCTCATGACATTGAACATTTATTGAGTTGATCAAACATTCATCACTAGCCTAAACTTCCACTCCTTCCATCACTGGCATGCCATTTTGGAGATATTTACTAAATGAACGGTAGAAAATTACCAACAAGTCAGCAGCAACACCTCCCAAACCTACAACCTTCACCACAAGGAGGGGCAACAAGAGCATGGGAAAATAATCACTTCCACACTATCCTGTCTTGGACATGTATTAATTGTTCCTTCATCATTGCTATATCAAAATGCTGGAACTTGCTATCTAACAACATTGAAGATGCACCATTACTGCACAGACTGCAGTAGTTCAAGTAGGACCAGCACCACGTTTTTAAGGGCAGCAAGGAATTACAGGCCTTACAACCACGTTCTAACCCTGGACAAATATCCAACAATGTAGAGACAAATTTACAAAAGTAAAGAATTCACTGATTAATAAAATGCAGCAAAATAGTACATATATTTTCAGATTGCAAATATCATATTGAATAATAGCTCTGACAATTTAAGCAGATCTTCTATGACCTGCAATTCATTTTCCAAATGCTGCCAACCAACCACATTTGCCTTCAAGCACTGTGTATGAATGCAGCTTTCCATTTCTCCCCTTACCACCTTTTGAAAGCAGTCATTCGTGATTGGATTGTCATTGTACAAACACTTGCATCCTTTCATTACTGTACCCATGGTGAGACTTCACAAGATCAGATGTTAGTGGGCTGCTTGTTAAAAAAAGATGGCTCTTATCCACTCCTGGCTAAATTTCAACCCAAGTTTCTAGTCAATATGGCTCAGTTTTGAGGCACTTATCCATTCGACTATGAAAATAGTATATTCAGTAAATTATTTGCAATTTGTGAAGAAAGCAAATGAGTATGTTGTCTGCATTATGTTCCCTCTTTCCATTTAATATATTTGGGCTTCTTATTTTATGTCAACAAAAGGTTATGGTTGAAATAATGCAGCATTATTGCGCACTTCATATGTAGGTTATTAAACAAAATGCATAAAGATATGATGGTGCATGGGCAGTCAAGCAGCGAATCTGCTCAAAAGTCTGCATGTTAGACTCTAAACTGGCTTCTGGACAACATCTTCAACTAGCTTCTATCACAAAAGCAATCAGAAAGACATTCCCTATTTCACATCTTCTCAGCAAGCATCATTAACTTAATAAGAACTCTTTATGGTATAAGAGGGAAGAGTCCCTCTTTCTCCTTAATGGCATTCTGCTTTTGCGATCTCTCAATGCTGCGATATAATTCAGCCATTCAAATGTAAACAAGAGTAGAACATTTTTCGTTTTGATTTTTCAATCTCAACCTCTTCCTGGGAACCATGATATGGAGATGCCGGTGTTGGACTGGGGTGAGCACAGTAATAAGTCTTACATGACCAGGTTAAAGTCCAACAGGTTTGTTTCAAACACTAGCTTTCTGAGCACGGCTCCTTCCTCAGGTGATGTACATATATTTTCAGATTGCAGTATGTGATGTAAAATATCATATTGAATAATAGCATTGACAATTTAAGCAGATCTTCTATGACCAGCAATTCATTTTCCAAATGCTGCCAACCAACCACATTTGCCTTCAAGCACTGTGTATGAATGCAGCTTTCCATTTCTCCCCTTATCACCTTTTGATATATGTATGTACTTCCTCACCTGAGGAAGGAGCAGTGCTCCGAAAGCTAGTGTTTGAAACAAACCTGTTGGACTTTAACCTGGTGTTGTAAGACTTCTTACTGTCTTCCTGGGAAGTCTATCACTTTCTTTGTTCCTCTGATGCTTTACTCAAGATGTGGAACTCATTTTGTGAAGAAATCACATACAACCAATTACATTCTATCACTCTGATATATAGATTTTAGATTAGATTAGATTTAGATTTATTGTCACATGTACTGAGGTACAGTGAGAAGTATTGTTCTGCATACAGTTCCGGCAGAACATTCCATACATGAAAAATATAGGACATACGGTAAATACACAATGTAAAGACATGGACATCGGGTGAAGCATACAAAGTGTAGTGCTACACAGAAGAGAAGATGCAGGGAGAGATCAGTTCAGTCTATAAGAGGGTCATTCAGGAGTCTGGTAACCGTGGGGAAAAATATGTTTTTGAATCTGTTAGTGCGTGTTCTCAGACTTTTATATCTTCTGCCTGATGGAAGAGAGACTAATCCGGGTGGGAGGAGTCTTTCCCAAGGCAGCGAGAGGTGTAGATAGTCAATGGATGGGAGGCGTGTTCGCGCGATGAACTGGGCTGTGATACTGTAGTATAGTAACACAAGAAATAAGAGCAGGAATAGACTAAATAGCCCATCAAGCCTGTTCTGCAATTCAGTACAATCATGGATAATCTTGGGTTTCAACATTTTCTGCCAGTTCCTCTTATAATTTGTTGAGACACAAAAAATCTGTCTATCCCAGCTTTAAATATAATCAACGATGGAACATCCACAACCCTGTGTGTTAATTTGAAAGATTCACAAGCCTTTGAGTGAAATAATTTCTCCTCATCTTAATCCTAAATGATCAGCTCCTTATCTTGAAATTGTGCCCGTATTTTACATTCCCCAACCAGCAGAAACAATCTCTCAGCTTCCAACCGATTAGCCCCTTTAGAATTTTGTAGATTTCAATGTGATAAGCTCTCATTTGTCTAAATGCCAGAGAATATATACCCAAATTACTTAGCCTTGCACCCAAGACAATTCCCTCATTTCTGGGACCAAGGTAGTGAATCTTTACTGTACCGCCTCAAATTCATATACAGGCAAGTCCTGTTTATCCGTACCATTTTACCAGAAATGCCAGCTTTACGGAATGAAAATGATTGGTTTATAAATTGACATTTGCCGCTGGCTGCTCCCCTCAGCCACGTGAAATCACTTGAATGCACACCTCCCTATTTAATAAGGAGGAAAGCAGAGAACGTGGATTTTTAAGGAGCACCTTCGCATTTAATAGGAATAAATTCCTACAAGAGGATTTCCCCAAGTACAGGCCGATCTCCAAGGTGAGAGTGATTAAAGACAAAGACGGAAACAAATTGGCCAATTATAATCTAGCTGGGGAAACAAAAGGCTTGGAAATTAACAGATCTCAATTTCTCCCCCAAACAATAAAAAAGAAAGTACCTATAACTGAAAGGGAAGAGGTGCTATCACAAAAGTATTCCCTGCAATGACATTATTCACTGATCTACCATTTTTATTAAACTTTCTGTCTCATCCCTCCCTGTTCTGCTTCTCTTTCCCCCTTTGCTATACTGTTCTGATGACTGGACCCTTCTCTTTATCCCCCTCCACCTGAACCACCATCAACACTTACAGTTCTGCATAACCTAGGGGATATGACTGCCTCCTGGAATAAAGTGTGTGGGCAACCCTTTCCCCTTCCCTGATGCCCTGTAATGTCTACAACTCAGATTCCAGTTCAGCAACTCTGAGCTGAAGTTACCTATGCTGCAGATCTGGTTGTCCAGGTTCGCCGTGCATTCCACAGATTCCCATATGCTGTAATCATGGCACACCACCAGCCCTGCCATTTATGTCTAACCATATTTATTTATCAATTAGTTCATAATTTACACAGTTAAAGTAATAGCATGTTGCTCACCTAGCTTGGACGGGAAGGAAGAAACTCATCAACCACTGGAAACTGAAATGAATTTTAAAAAGGAGCATCTCTTTGCCCCTCTGAATTCCCACCTGAACCAAATTTCCAAGTCTATCTCTGTCTTACTCTGGCATGGCCTCCTATCAATGGGTCTCATTACTCTGTGCAGTTTGAAAAACAATATCTGCTTATGTAGAGTCTCTGTGAGTCACTATCAAGCTTAGCTTCCTGCTACAGTAATTAATACCAATTAAACCAACTAATTTCAGATGCATGACATATGACTGCCACCACTCACTTGAAGGTTGAAACCTTGTCAGAGCCTGTTCTATGTCAGAGCCTGACCCTTGATATGAATTTAAACTAGAGAAAAATCTTACCAGAACTTGCCACTTGAACTAAATTCTCACCCACGACACTGTTTACATCTCACTCTGACATAGTCTCCTATCCATGCATCAAATGATGCACTTGGGCTCACTCTGCCCAAGGAATGCACCAGCAGGTTGTGAAAATGCATTAATGGCTAGAGATAATGAAACAGTAAGTTAAATGAGACCATATATAGAAATTAAAGATTTATTATTTCTTGTTATTCAGAATCTTGCCAAAATAGTGACTGTCCAGACAAGACTCAAATATCTTCAGGCAGTGAAAGAAGGAAAGTACATACAACTATGCAAATCTGAACAGACACTGAGGAATGAAACACAGAAGCAACATTGTCGAATCCACACCATTAGCACTATCATTGCTCGTGTCCAGGAGGAGTGGCCACAGTACCAGGGAGTACTTCGTAAAGTGACACTTGCAATAGCAGCACAGGGAACGGCATAAGAGGAACAACCATAAAAGGATACACAAAATTTCAGCAAACTAATTGAAGAAAGCATACATTAATAACAACAGTAGTCAGTGGAAATTCAATTAATTAATTCAGTACAACATTATATTGTTTAAGTTACTGAGTCCAAAGGGTGGCTTGCACACAATGTGTTAAAGACAATATTTGAAATGGCTTTCTTATGAATCTGCAGATTCATGTTGATGTGAATTCATATTTTGAAATAAAAGTTGATTTGCTAATTTAGTTTTGGTGATCAGATCATTTTACATGAATACAGATAATGTTCAGAAGAAGTCAAATTAAGAAGTAAATAATGTGGTGACATCTGGGAGAAAACTGATCAAGAAAGTAAAGAATCATAGAATGTAAACTGGGACTAAATAGGTAAAGTTAAAGCTGTCATAGTCCCAGATGACCATGGGCTACTTTCCCCTTTGAGGGGGGGCGCTGACTGGTGGTGATTTAACCTGAGGGTCACCACACCTCAGGCAAGAGGCAACTTTGAGAAGGCAGGGAGTGACCTCAGCCGGTACAGGAATTGAACCTGCACTGCTGGCCTTGCTCTGCATCATGAAACAGCTGTCTAGCCAAGTGAGCTAAACTTAGCCAACTCTTCAGCATAACAGTATGGTATAAATGGGGAGAGGTGTGGGATACGTTTCCCCTTGTCCCATTTCTCAGCTGACCGCAACATGATGTATTTTTGAGGAGTGTTGTATCTCCCGGAGTGCTGTGAGTTTAAAGAACAAACAGCATCCCTTGTAATTTTAAATCAAAAGGATAAACATTTATTTCCATTACACTCAAAATGTAAATGCAACAAACATACAGACAAAAGAAAAGATGATATCTAGAGATGTAATGAGCACTCAGATTACTGAAAATAAAAATGAACTGGTCATTTGTGTACACAGTTCTTCCCATAGCGGTTGAAAACTTCGCAGGCCTGAAGGATTCTCTTCTGATTCCTTGAAGACAAGTGGAGGTTGGAAATTACTGACTTTTCAGTCAAAATTCCAGTCAAACCTCTGTGAAGAAAAATAATTTTGCAGGTGAAATGAATTGGCCTATTTTCATTCCCTGAGAAGACTGTCTTTTCAAGGTATCATCCGTTTGCTGAGTAATATCTTCCCCTGAGGTGTTGGTCCTAAACTCCCTTGCTCGGATGGGCTTGAGGCATCGGACCCCGCTGCAGCCAGTTAATCATGTGATGGCAGTATGGATGTGTTCCATTGTCCACACAATGAGTTGAAGTGGATGTAATTGATAGACAATACTGAAATGTTTAATAACCCAACAACCATTACAGCAATGATCTCCCTCACTGAATGACTTTATTTGACATCACATCTTCATGGCGCCAGCAGCTGTAGCAGCTTGAGCAGCCATCGTCTTTAAATGTCTTCCATTGACATGGTGAGGGATAGTCAATTAGCACAATGGATATCTGGTCATATCCTAAACTCATGCGGTTCTGGGTCTCCTTCTGTAGCACCATGTTGGCAAATCTACAAATTGAACTAAAGCCCTTTCCCTTAGGGGTCATATTTGGGGTATCGGACTTGACAGAGCTGCAGACTGGGGCGGGGACAGATGTCATGGCCTTTGCTTCGCTGAGTGCTTGAAGCGGGTGTTGCTGGGTGGAGGTCAGCTTCTCCACCCAGTGCCTCAGTATGGCTGGGGGATCTTGTGGAATTTTTATATCTCGAGAAAGTTAAGTACACTGTGGGGAAGGCAACTGAGGGGTTCTACTGGAGATGGTAGCCGTTTATTCTGTACTTTAAAGAACTGGTCACCATTAGTCATTAGGAGGGGGGAGGGGAGAACTTGGGGATGGTGTTTCTGTTGAGTGTTGTGCCACATTGTGGGGGGGGAGGTAGAGTTTCTGCGGTTTATTGTTTTGTGTTGTTCATGTATAAAATTTGAAAAATGTGAATTAAAAGTTTTTTTAAAAGAATTACACAGGATGCAGCAGTCTTCTTCTTTCGCTAATTGAAGGTTGACGTCTGCGCTTCTTGTCATACATTTGCTTGCCCATCCTGTGAAGGTCATTAAGTTTGTGATTGTTACTTTCCAACACTAGCATGCTGAGAAAGGGCTCTAATAATTTATTTCAAAGCTGTAAATGCTCATTACTACAATTGCCGACTTCAAATCTTTTAATATTTGAAGTTAAATTAGTCCACTTCAGGTCCCAATAGGGAGAAGGGACAGGGCCCAAAATGAGTTCCTAGGTAGAGAACAGAGACTGGGGCAGAGGCAGGTCTCGGTTAAATTAAGGTAATAAAGATGCAGAAAAATGGGACTCCAAACAGGAAAAGGGCTGCAGTTAGCACACTTTAAATGAAGAGGGCTCAAGGAACCCGTTAACCAACGACGGCTCAGAAGAGCTGGTGCAACTTTAGGAGAGTATTCCCAAGTGAGATCCTTGAAAGACTGGAATCACTCAAGAGAGACAAGATGTCAGTGGGATTAGTTGACTCACCGTGTTTACTGATGTCTGTGGGTTGTTAAGTAATCTGTGGACTTTATCTTGGTCACAGCTTGTCATTTATTGTGTAGCGTGGTGTGTTCAACCACAGTTGGCCTGATGATTCACATGACTCTCATACTTACGCTGAATGTTCAAGCACAAGATAATATTTACGACACCCTGTGCTTGTGCGCAGCCGATTCCAGCGCCTCAGGCCCCGGAGTATTAACCGATAATTTGTATAAAATTCCCGAAATCTTTGGCCCTTGGCTGCCCAATAATTTATAGTCACCAGGTTTGTCGGTTGAAACACAATTGCTGTTTATTTACCACATAAATAACCATGAAATATGCAGTAATTACAATGAAAAGCAGCAAACTAACCTACTACCACCCCTTTAATGTCCACCCCCTACCAACATTAGACAAACAACCACAGAGGAATGGAAAGGGTGAAACTAAGAGGGATTAAAGTAAAAATGGAAGAGTTTTTCGACATCTTTCGATGTTGAATTCTTTGAAGTAGGCTGTCCCCCCAGCACGGGGAGGGATCAAAGCCACCAGTGTGGCGTTGGTGATGGTCTTCTGGCAGTAACACTCATTCAGTACTCACAGGCATTAAGATTTCATCTGGAGAGCCTTTATTAAATTGGGCCTTTAACTCATAAGGCTCTTTGTCTCACATTAAACCCAGCTTCCAGCCTGAATTTTTAATCTCACTCCTTTGCAGTTTCACTAAAATTGCCTCCAGCCTTACCAGGGAAAGAAGAGTTCTTACGTTGGATTTTGCCGAGATATTTCATTATATCAGAGTGAGAAAATCAGAGAAGCTTCCTCCATCTTCTGAACTGAAAGTGAAACTACAACCCAGCCTTACTGGGGAGAGAGACATTCCTGAAAAATCAGAACCAATTACCACAGGCTATCGGCAAAGCCGAGCATCTCGCGCCAGTTCATTGGCTGCCAGCCAAGTCCATCAATCTGAGTAATCTCTGATGTCAATCAAATGGTTCTGGAATCTGCTTGTTTGAAATAAGGCTGCTTCATGCAGACTGCGTTCTTATAATGACAGGTTACTGCTTCTGCTTGGGTTAAAAATACAGATTGTCTTCAAGACACACATCCATAAATCAAGCATAGGTCAAAATTGTAATAGCAAAACATAAAAGGGGAAAACAGGAATCAAACCAGGTTTAAACAGGAGGATCCTTACAACTGATATTGTAAATTATTTTATCTTTCTGAATTAAAAAGTTTATTTCTGTTTGTTCAAAACCTATAATTCTTGTTGCTTTCTTCGCTGAACTAATCTCTTAAATTTCAAACTGTCAACTTTTTAAAATAATGTTATTTGTCCCTGACTGAATCTTACCAAAGGCTTAGGGGTCTGGTCAAGGATCAGAACATATATTCAGGGCATTTGCACGATTTTGAATCTACAGGCAATTATGAGCACTGGTACTTATCAGTTAAGATTAATAATGGTGAATATTACTGTACTGTTTGAAAAACAATAGTTTTCTCAATTGCTATGGCTTCTCTGGAAAGGAAGGACTTTTCCCTGAGTGATTTGCGTCAATTAACCAAGGCTAGTTAGTAGAGGAGTTAGAGTCAAAAGTGGGGGCTAAAAAAAAGGACATAATTGAGGGAATAGCACAGAATCTGGGATTGAAAGAAGCAAAGGTTAACCCTGCTGGTAATTCTATTGAGTTTTGTTGCAGATGAAGTAGCTTGAGATAGGAAAAGACAAAAAAATGAAAAAGCTTGCATTGGGGAGAAAAGGAAGCAGATAAACGGAAAAGTGAAAACTTTAGCTCAATTCGAGGGAGAGAAAAAATTAAACAAGATGAACTAATGAAAAATTTTGGTCACATGGGTTAAGCAAAGGTTTTCCGGTCAATAACAATGATAATGTAGAGAAAACAATTGATGTAAAAAAACCTAGTATGTTTTTGTTGTCATTAGATGAGGCAAAGGCAAATTGTTGGAAGGTGAACAGTAAACCAGTGACAGTAAAAGGGACACCTAAGAAGTCTTCAGCAAAGGCTCTACCAGAAAACGAAATGGATAAAACTGTGTCAATGGGATAAGCGAAATGTATTCCCTCAACATAGTAGAACAGGGAATGCAGCTCAAGATAGTCAAGGGGATTATACCTTGAATACTGCTAAAGTGAGGGAGTTTGTTGAAGTTTATTTATTCTGGTTTTGTCTCACAGGGAGAAGTGTTAATTTACTCCTTCAAAAAAACAAGAAAACAAATTAGTATCTTGAAAATTAAGTAACTGAGTAAATGGAATTGTTCCTAGTTTACCAATAAAGGGATAGATCTTATACTGGGTAATGATTTGGCAAGTTTAAAATTCTTACCATGTCCAAGAGTTTTGAGAGCTAGTTGAGGAGAGACAAACTGATCTTTGCAGGAGAAATATCTGGTAATGTTCCTTTTCAACCAGCTATGGCAATCAAACAAATTGCCCATTTTACATTATCGTCAAAGCTTTTGTTTGTTCTCAGAATGTGTCCACTGGGAGGTTGTAAATTTAAGGTCTTGATATCAAATCCCCACCCCTGATGGATGGAGGGGTTGGGGTGATAATGGTTAAAAAGTGGAGAATGTCTCCCCAACCTGCTGCTACCCCACATCCAAGGAGCAGGATTGCTCATGAACTTCCTTCAAGGAACCCTTTGGCCTTCACTCTGCCAATCACATCCCTGCTGGTAATGCTGGCTTCCCTTCCTGCCCCACCAAGCCCGTGTGCCTTGTTTTCTCAGCCTCAGTTGTGATCAATCTCTCTGCCTCAATCCAAGACCTAATACATTTCTCTCTATGCTATGATTATGGCTAACGTTTTCATCATCAGCAAGCCCTGAATGCCACCTTCCCCTCTCATGATTATTACAGATTATCCTCTCAAGGTTCCTCAGCTGAGGTCTCTTGGTTTTGCTTTCCCTGCCTGTTCAGATAAAATGTCACTGATGTGAAATGTTAACTTTCCTTCTCTCTCTGCTACCTGACCTGTTGAGCATTTTCCATTTTTCAGTTGCTTGTCATTTTAATTCTCCACCTTCCTCCCATACTGATCTTTCTGTCCCTGACCGCCAAAGTGTTCCAGTAAAGCTCAACACAAGTTTGGGAAACAGCACCTTATCTTTTGACTCGGCACTCTACAGACCTCTGGACTTAACATAGTGTTCAACAACTTCAGATCTCAAGCTGTGCACTCATCTTGTTCTATGTCTTTTTCTTTATTGCTTTTATTTTGCTGTGTTTGTCTTGTTTGTTCTTTTGCCCTTCATGTGGCATTCAGATGGTTATATCACCATTTGCACCTCATTTAAACATAACGTTTTTCTTTACTATACCTATTACATCTCTTTAGCTGTTGCAGCATGAAATCTTTTGTCATTTCAATCTCCCTGCCCGCCAGGCTACTATCACACACCTCTCCCCACTTCTACTGGCTTAAACTTTTACTTTTGGTCTTCAATTCAGAGATCATGTCAACCTGAAACATGAACTCTTGTTTCTCTCCACAGATGCCACCTGGCCTGTGGGGTATTCCCAGCAGTTTTCTGTTTTTTATGCCTGCAGGGTAAGAGTCGTTTGACTGATCTAGAAATCAGTCAGGATGCGAGGGAATCAATTTTAATTTAGGAGTGGCAGATTGTTGGAGTGTGTCACAATCCATCCAAGCTTGAGGACGAGGATGTTAGTGAGATTTCAAGGCATAACCTCAATTAAATCAAAGTTGTGAGCTGTATGTGCCCAATGAGCATCCCAATGCAGCTCACTGGATTCAGGACAGTGAATTATTTTTTAAAAATGTTTTTATTGGCATTTTCAATTTTACAGTGTCTGATATTTACAATTTCAATAGTTTCTTATGTACATACATCTTTCTTGATATATCTCCCCACCCCCCCTTCCTTGGTATCCACCTCTTCCGCCCTGGGTGTTCTATCACTGAACTCCTGTTCTCCATTCCCCCCCCCCCCCCCTTCCCTTTTTCTCCTCCTTCTGTGTTTTTTGTTTCAGGACTTGTGGGTTCGGGGCTTGGGGACCTCCTGCCCCTTCCCCCACCCCCCAAATGCTTCTCCCTGTGGCTTCCTCCTCATTTCCTCCCCCCTTTGTACCTCTTAGTTTTGTGTGCTCTTGTCTGCTCTCCCTCTTTCCCTAGTCGCTGTTGGCCTTTAACAGGTCTTGGAACAGGCCGACAAATTGCCCCCACACTTTGTGGAAGCCCTCTTCCACCCCTCAGATCGTGTACTTGATCTTCTCCAGATGGATAAATTTCGCCAGCCAATTCGCAGCTGTGGGTGGTATTGCTGATCGCCAGCCGAGCAGGATTCTCTGGCGTGCAATTAGGGAAGCGAAAGCAGGGGCATCGGCCCCCTTCCCCATGGGTAGTTCTGGCTGGTCCGATACCCCGAAGACTGCCATTCTCGGGCACGGCTCCATCCTCACCTTGGACATTGCCTCGAAGAAGGCTGTCCAGAACCCGACAAGTCTGGGGCAAATCCAGAACATGTGAGTGTGGTTGGCCGGGCCTCCCTGGCACTGTTCGCATTCATCTTTCACCTCCAGGAAGAACCTGTTCATTCGGGTTCTGGTTAGGTGTGCTCTGTGCACCTTTAAACTGTGAGGCTAAGCCTTGCGCAGGAGGAGGTGGAGTTAGCTCTGCTCAGTTCTTCGCTCCAGAGTTGCCAACCCACTTCCGTCCCCAGTTCATCCTCCCATTTTCATCTGGCTTTGTTCAGTGGTAGTTTCGCCCTGTGCAGTAACTGTCCGTAAATGTTCCTGCAGTTCCCCTTCCTTACTGTTTCTTGGGGCCCTGGGATATCCTACTGTCTCTTTGCGGAGAAAGTGCTTGACCTGTAGCTGCCTAAGTTCCTATCCTGTCATTAGTTCCAGGTCTTCCATCAGTTTATTCAGTATTGCTAGTCTGTCCCCCATGTAAAAATCCTAACTGTCAGCGTCCCCCCCATCCTGCCTCCATTTTTAAAAAGTGGTGTTGAGCATGGTTGGTAGGAATTTGTCGTTTCCGCAGATGGGGGCCATCTCAGTTAGACTAAAATGTTGCCTCATCTTATTCCATGTCTTTAGTGTGGCTACCAACACTGGGCAGGATGAGTATTTCGTATGGGGGGGGGGGGAGATAGGAAAGCTGCCACGGCGAAGGCCAGGAGGATCGGTCCCTTGCAGGAAGACTCCTCCAACCTCACCCATTCAATGGTGGATTCATGTATCTATCCCCTCACTCTCTCTGCCGGTGGTAGTATGTAGACTCAGCAGTGCCAGACCGCCCATTACTTTCCTCCTTTGCAGTGTTGATTTGGGAATTCTTGGATTCTTACCCCCCCTTCACAGACAAGCAAACGCCATGATAATTTTATCTATGCTGTGGAGGAAGGCCTTGGGGATGAAGATCGGTATGGATCTGAACAGGAAGAGGAACCTTGGCAGTATGTTCATTTTGATAGGACAGTGCACTATTAATAAATACCATTAATAATAATCTTTATTAGTGTCACAAGTAGGTTTACATTAACACTGCAATGAAGTTACTGTGAAAATCCCCTAGTCGCCACGCTCCGGCGCCTGTTCGGGTACCTAGAGGGAGAATTCAGAATGTCCAATTCACCTGACAAGCACATCTTTCGGAACTTGTGAGAGGAAACCGGAGCAGCCGGAGGAAACCCACGCAGACACGGGGAGAACGTGCAGCCTCCGCAGACAGTGACCCAAGCGGGGGATCGAATCCGGGTCCCTGGCGCTGTGAAGCAACAGTGCTAGCCACTGTCTTACCGTGCCGCCATTATTAATGTGCAAATACAACAAATGTGTGGCTTAAGAATTACATCATGACCTGTGAATCCCCAGGATTGCTTCACTTCACTAATTGCTTTTGCACAAATGGCATCTTGCACTTAGCCTTCCAGGTACTTTTAAGTACTCATTGGTTTGCACATTAATTGCCAATTAAACTCAGCAGAAAGTCTGGTAATTAAGAGTGCAAGTGCTTTTATAAAAATAAATTTAGAGTATCTGATTCATTTTTCCAATTAAGGGGCAATTTAGCGTGGCCAATCCACCTACCCTGCACATCTTTGGGTTTTGGGGGCGAAACCCACCCAAACACAGGGGGAATGTGCAAACTCCACAAGGACAGTGACCCAGGGCCGGGATCGAACCGGAGACCTTTACGCTGTGAGGCTACAGTGCTATCCACTGTGCCACCGTGCTGCTCAAGTGCTTTTTTAATGACACTATAATTGTTGATGCAATGTCAATTCCCTGGCCTGGAAAATGAACATTTTAAACTCTGAAGTCTTATTCCTTCAGTTTGAAATTTATTCTTGGAGATTTAAAAAATGGCAAATTGTAAATGTTCTTGTTAGGTTTCCTTATCTCTTTTTTTTTCTCTTAATCCAATTTTTTTTCTCCCCCATTATTTATTTTTATTCCTGAAATAACTCATTCAGCAAACCTAATTCGCCCTCCTTCTCAGTTATTTCTCTGTCTCTTTCTCAATCCTGAAATTTCATTGGTTAAGAAAATACATGGTTGGTTTCACTGTTATGATCCTCAGCCAAGTTGTTGATAGGGACCAATAACGTTTTGTTAAAGTAGAAAAAGTATGAGATTCAAGACACTTGCTCTGCAAATAATCCACAAAATTCTATGCGTTTTGAACATACAACAATAAACATTGCCATACAAAGTCTGAAAGATAAACAATTTACAATATAGCTTAAATTCTTATTCAGGACGAATATGAGATACATGTGAATTAATAAGCGAATTGCAGTCAAACGCACCACATTGCACAATAAATGCGGAATGCAACCAAAATAGAGTCCACAGATTTCTCAACATGTCCAGACATCAATAACCTTGAGTCAACCAATCTCACTGAAACTCCATTTCTCTCATGACAGATTATAGTCTTCATCTTCAAAGATCTCAGCTTGGAATACTGTTCAAAGTCGTTCCAAGTCAGATGGCAACGACAGCCTATCTCACAGGGCTCCATTCTTGCCTACCAGGATTCCATTCTCCCGAGTATGCACTGAAGCACCAATTCCCAATCATAAGTTCAGCTTTTCAGCCACACCAAGCACATTACTGTTCTTTGCCCCATTAGCCCACAGCACAGAGTGACCAAACTCTGGTGGCATTCTTGAATCTTCAGGAATTCTCTTGAGCCCTCTTCAATTACCAGAGCTTTTGTTCCCAGTGCTAAAAACTTATTAAATAACAATGTAAATTTAACTTGCAGCACGGTGGCACAGTGGTTAGCGCAGCTGCATCACAGCACTAGGGACTCGGGTTCGATTCCAGCCTCGGGTGACTGTGTGTGTGGAGTATGCACTTCCTCCCCGTGTCTCCCTGTGTTTCCTCTGGTTTCCTCCTACAGTCCAAAGATACACAGGTTAGGTGGCTTGACCATACTAAATTGCCGTTTAGTGTCCAAATGTTAGATGGGGTTGCAGGGGAGTGGGCCTAGGTAGGGTGCTCTTTCAGAGGATTTGTGCAGACTCGATGGGCCGAATGGCCTCACTCTGCACTGTTGGGATTCTTTTATTTTTTTGTTTTTATTTATTTAGCTGCTCCAAGCCCCTTCATGGCAGCGTGCAATGCACTATGTTTGTATGGTATGAGTGTATGTTATATATGCACAAATGTATGAATATAGGTATAGGTACCGGAATGTGGCGACTAGGGGCTTTTCACAGTAACTTCATTGCAGTGTTAATATAAGCCTACTTGTGACAATAAAGATTATTATATTATTATTATACATGAAATATATACTGTTTAAAATGAATGACTGTATGATTACATGTTATATTGGCGGTGAAGCCAAAGATAAAATTCCACTTTTATGTGGACAATAAAGTTATTTTCTCTTCTCTTGAGCCTTCTTTACTTAAAATCTGCTCCTGCAGCCCTTTCCCTATTTTCTCTGCTCTTCTCTTGATTTGACAGGGACAGGAAAAGGTCCCAGTTCCCTTTCTGGCACACTTCCTGTCCCCTCTCTTTTTTGCCCTGACTGGGACTCTTCCTCTCAATGGTACTCCCAGTCACTTGATCCAGGCTTTTACTCTGTTTCCTTATGCACAAGAGCCTAAAACAAAATGTAAAAATGCCGGTTTCTGCATGCGCAAAAACTCTGAGGTCTGCCGGGAGTTTAGGTTCCCGACTGCCACACTCTCCAACAAGGTAAGTTAGGTTTCATAGCATTCACCATTTACTGAGTCTCAGATATCCAATGTTGTTGCTACACAGTTATCAGCTTAGGCTTCTATTAATTATGCCACAAATTTTAGTTTAAGGCTGTAGAGAAAACCCATTGGACCATGACTCAAGATGCCCCACTGTTGCAAGATCCAGCCCAGTGTGAAAGTTACATTTGGTGGATCTTAGCCAGGATCATACTGAATGGTAGAGCAACCTAGACAGGCCATATGGTCTACGCCTTCTCCGATCTCTTGTGTTCACACCCTCGTTGGCTCGATCACCCGTGAAACTATTTGAAAAGTGTACAGGCTATGCTTTGACCAGTTCTAATCCAAAATAGTAATTGTATGTTCTATGTACAATATAAGACCCAATTTTCACATTTAAAAGGGGTCTAACATGTGAAACAGGCAAGGGATGTATCTGCCTAGGCCTCAAAATTTTTGGAGGGTACTTTGCTATCATAAGTCTATAGTCCAAGCTCCATGAATGTGTTCAGATGAATATAGTCCAAATGTATCACATATTGACATGGGCCTAGGTAGGGTGCTCTTTCGGAGAGTCAGTGCAGGCTCAGTGGGCCGAATGGCCTCCTTCTGCACTGTAATGATTCTATGAGTGCTACTGCTGTGCATTGTCTGAATGATGATGAATGCTAACACTACATTTTGTTTGAACTCCTCTGTTTATGAAAGGAGAGAGACAAAAATCAAGAAACTAGTCCAGTTAGCCTAACATCTGTCATTAAGAAATGCTGAAGTGTATATTAAGGAAGTGATTGCAGGTACTTAGAAAACCTCAGTACAATCAACCGGTTGACATGGTTTTCTGAAGGGAAATCGTGTTTGACTAATTTCTTAAGCGTTCCTTCAGAAAGTAACAAGCAACCTGGATAAAGGGGAGCCTGTGGATGTAGTGTACTTAGATTTCCAGAAGCTATTTTTTAAGGTGCAACATCAAAGGTTACTACACAAAATAAGAGCTCATGATGTTGGGGGTAACATATTACCATGGATAGAGGATTGGTTGGCTACCAGGAAACAAAGTAGGCATAGAGGGACTGGACTAGTAATCCAGAGACCCAGAGTCATGCTCTGGGGACCTGGGTTGGAATACCACCAGGGAATTTGAATTCAATAAAAAAATCTGGAATTAAAGTCCAATGATGACCATGAAACCATTGTCGAGTTGTCGCAAGAACCCATCTGGTTCTTAAGGGAATGAAATCTGCTGTCCTTATGTGGTCTGGCCTACATGTGACTCCAGACCCACAGCAATGGCTCTTAAATGCCCTCACAGATTACCCCTCCACAACACCCATATCCCAAGAACGAATATTTTTTTAAAAAATGAGTCGTTGATGTAATTAGTGGAATATCACAGGGATCAATGCTGGGTCATCGACTATTTACAATCTGTATTCATGACTTGGATGATGGGACCAAACTATAGTTGTTAAGTTTGAGGACACAAAGATTAGGAAAGAAAGTTGCAAAGTGGATAGATAAATGATATAGATAGGTTAAGCGAGTGGGCAAAAAATTGGCAGATATTGCATAATGTGGGAAAATGTGAACTTGTCCACTTTGACAGAGAGAATAGAAAAGCAACATATTATTTAAATGGAGAAAGGTTGCAGAACTCAGGTGCAGAGAGATCTGGATGTCTTGGTACGTGAATCACAAAATGTTAATATGCAGCTACAGCAAGTGATTAGGAAGGGATATTGAATGCTGTATTTCATCGCAAGGAAAATGTAATATAAAAGTAGGAAGTTTTGAAGCAGTTGTGCCGGGCATTGGTAAGACCACACCGACCAATCCTCAGGTCTGCCTTTTTATTCTGCCCTGTCTCTCTTCCTTGGATCTAATACTATCTCTGATTTCCCTTGTAAACCATGGTTTGGCCACCTTTCCCATTTATTGTTGCACCAGACAGGAATGAACAATTGTTTCAGTTTACCCAAGTGCTATTTTGCTTAAATATGACTCAGTAACATACTCTAAATACATACAAATGCAAGGGCATTTGTATGGACCCGGGTTCGATCTCGCCCCTGGGTCATTGTCTGTGTGGAGTTTGCACATTCTCCCCTTGTCTGCGTGGGTTTCACCCCCACAGCACAAAGTTGTGCCAATTAGGTGGATTGGCCACACTAAATTGCCCCTTAATTGGAAAAAAATAATTGGGTACTCTAAATGTTAAAAAAACATACAAATGCAAGTTTATACCTTGCATTTCTCAACTGAAATTATAACAACATTCAAAACCAACTCTTACACTTTTCTAATAAATTCCTCCAGAAGCTCAAGAAACAGCACCTCATCTTTCAGTCCCCTCCAAGCCACACACAATTCTGACTTGGAACTATATCACTGTTCCTTCACTGTCATTAGGTCAGAATCTTGGAACTCCCAAACAGCACTGTGGATGTTCCAACAAGACAAGGACTGCAGCAGTTCAGGAAGGCAACTCACCTTCTCAAGGGCAATCAGGGATAGGCATTAAACGCTGGTCTAGCATCCATGAACGAATACAAAACAAATTAACATCAGGTCTCCAAATTGAGTTATCAAAGCTCAGGTTGGTTTCTTTAGAGCAGAGAAGGCTGAGGACCTGATTGAGGTTTATTATATTATGAGGGATATGGGCAGGCTGGATAGGAAGCAGCTGTTCCCCTAGTTGAAGGGTCAAAAATGAGGGGGCACAATTTTAAGGTGAGGGAGGCACAGTCGTTTAGAGGGGATTTGAGGAAAAATATTTTTACCCAGAGGGTGGTGGCATTGGTATGTATGGCGGATAGTAGAGACGGGAAACCTCACAATTTTTAAAAAAGTATGTGGATGAGCAGTTGATATGTCATACAAATGTCATTCAAGGCTATGTGCCAAAAAGTGTGATTAGTGTAGTTTTGTTGGTACAGACTCGATGGGCTTCTTCCGACCTGCATGACTCTCTTCCAACCACTTCTGTTTTTTCAGACAGTAACAGCTGACGTTGGTTCTGTTGTCATTTATAGCTTTTCTGGACCATCTTTTTATTACTCTCCTTCCATTATCACCCACTTTTGCCTTTCAGCATTAGCCTAATTTAATTTTTCTTGTCTTCGACCCTGTGGCAGACCTTTTCCTTTTATTCCTTGCTCCTCTCCCGCTCTTTGCCTGAGCACTTGCTTAAAACGTGTTGCGCCTTTAACTTTTTCCAGTTCTGCCGAAAGTCAATTAACCCGAAACATGAACACAGAACCCCACTCTTCGCAGCTACTGCAGACCTGTTGAGCTTTTCGCTATTTTCCATTGCAAATTTCCAATATCCGCAGTATTTGTTTTTGTAGCCGTGCTTCTATCAGTCACACATGCGTTGACATCATAGTTTGATGACTACACGGTTAAAAAAAACACACACACACAACTTAAAGGACACTTTTAAGCCTCGTGAATGAACATCAAGAGGAAATTCAGGAATGAGATTCGCAGTGGTCAAGTGAACCGCATCGCAAACCTTAAAGAAACTGCGTGTTTTCCAGGTTAGAATCCACCGGAGACGCGGCTCCATTTTCAAACCATCACATCGAAGACCCTCTTCATCAATGAGCCTCGAAGGGCCCGGCAATCCTTAAAACGCAAACATTAAATGAAATTTCGCAACCACTTTCAATTTCCTGACATCGCGAAGAATTCGGTGACAGCAGCATTGTTATTTTGTTTAAAATGTGAAAGGAAAGCGTTGCGGGTTGTGGGCATGGTGATGTCCAGTTACCTCTCCTCATCCGCCATGTTCCTTCCCCGTTGCTAAGAAACGGCGACAACAACAACCCCGGCCTCAGCCGGAGTCACGTGTCCGACCGTACCACTGCTAGGCGAGGGAGGGGGAGTTTAGAGCATTGAGCGATCGGGGCGTCAATAATGGGAGCCGAGAGGGAGAGTTACTGACCCCCCCCCCCCCGGGGTTGGGAACCGGTGCTCAGCCCGCTCTGAGGGGAGGCGATGTATTGTCGGCTGCGGGCACGACGATTTCAAAGAACAACCGTCGTGTTCGTCAATACGACTTGCTGATTAATGTCCGAGATGCGGCGGCTGTAAAGTGGGCGTCGCCCCCTCCGGCTCCTGGCGGGCGGCTCCGTTCCTGCTGCCTCCCCTCCCCTCCCCGCACACAATGAACCGGAACTTCTTCCTGTTCTGCCAGCGTCTCTCCTGGTTCAACGTGTCCCACTCACAATAAGCAGGGAAAAGGTCGGGGTGCCGCCGAGCACGGCTCATATCTAATGTAGTCTTTTTGAAGGCACGTCGGGTCAGCCACACTTGAGCTGCGAGGGGCTGAGAAGCTTCCTTCCATTTCTCCTTCCGAGTCGCCGCGTCTCGTTGCAAAGGTATTTGGAGTTGGTTTGCTCGCAGCAAAATGCACCCTGGAGGGTTGAGGTGCTCTTTGGCACCACGGCTGAGGAGGCGCACCTTTGTCCACTGGGGGAGGTTAGCAGGTGTGGGGAACTGGCCACTTCAGACCGACAGCAAAGGCAGTGACCGTTTTATTTACATTGACAAATAAGACTGCATTTGTTTTGATAGTCATTAAAAACAAAATCCTAGTTTCCTCTACATTGAAGGCGTTGTTGAGTGTTGTTCCCCAATCTTTCAAGATTTAGCACTGCTGTCCCTCGGAGCCAGGGAGCCTGGGTTCGATTCCAACCCAGGGTGGCTGTGTGTGTGTGTGTGTGTGGAGTTTGCACGGTCTCACCATGTCTCCGTGGGTTTCCTTTGGGTGCTCCAGTTTCCTCCCATAGTCCAAAGGTGTGCAGATTGGCCATGCTAATTTGGCCCATGGTATCCAAAGTTAGGTGGGCTTCTGGGAATGGGGGTGTGCCTATGCAAGGTGCTCTTTTGGAGGGTTTGTGCAGACTTGTTGGGCCGAATGGCCGCCTTCTGCACTGTCGGGATTCTGTGGGATTTCACCACCTAGACATACCGTAGGTGTGAACCTGGACAACGGATGTTGGCAAGTTATTTCACTCTGGATCTGGAGTAAGACACCTTGTTGATTGAAGACCAGAACAAAGATTTGGAATTGTATATGTTGAGAAGAGGAAGTCACTGGAGGTTAGCAAGGGAATTGGTGAATGCGATTTAGCCTAGGACAAGATATGAATGAGTTGGAGTTTGTATGAGGTGGTGTTTGAGAGGGTGGTAAAGAGGTCATTGGAAAAGTTAGTCTTGAGCTAACAGAATTTGCTGGTGAAACTAAATGGTACGACAATCAATTGGTTTGAAGCTAGCTTAGGGCACAAATGGAACTCTTGAAATGGTGCATCATGTGCCTTAGCCTGAAGAAGCAGCTCAGAAGAGCTTTGTTAAGTGGATTTCTAGCTTAGCTACATTTCATGTCAAATGTCAATGTGATAAAACAGGTATATGTGGAGTCAAGATTGATAGTGGATAGATGAACATGGGTACTATCATTGTATGGAAATTGCAGATCTCTTCAGATAACTTATTTGAGAGACAGCATGTAAGTGAGGGAAAAAAGTATCCCATAATGGGATACTCCACAACTATTGATGTGGGGTGAAAAGAGAACCCATTGCTAAACATATGCTGATGACATTGGAAAGGTATATACAGAAGGAGTAGAATGGTTTAGGATGGAGGAGGAATCTTGTAAGGGGTCTAGTTTGAGGGCTATGGTGACGGCAGCATTGCCAATGGCTCCAAGTAGGTATTCAAGGAGCCTGGTGGCGCAGTCCACCGTGAAGATATGGAATCAGTTGAGGAGGTATTTTAGGGTGGAAGGGATGTCGGTGCTAACGCTGCTGTATGAGAATCATGAGTTAGAGCTGGCGGGGGATGGATAGTGTATACAGGAGTTGGAGGGAAATGGGGCTGGTCAAGGTGAGGGATCTGTATTTGGAGGAAGGGTCCGCCAGTCTGGAGGAGCTAAGGGAGAGGTTAGAGCTGCCGAGGGGGGAGTGAGTTCAGGTATGTGCAGGTTAGGGACTTTGCGCGAAAGGTCTGGCGGGGGCTCCCTAGGTTGCCGGGATACATCCTGCTGGAGCAACTGCTGCTTCCGGAAGTGGAAGGGGAGGGAAGATATGGGGATTTTAAAAAAAAATTAGAGTCCCCAATTATTTTTCTAATGAAGGGCCAATTTAGAATTGCCAATCCACCTATCCTGCACATCTTTGGCATGTGGGGGTGAAACCCAGGCAGACACTGGGAGAATGTGCAAACTCCACACGGACAGTGATCCAGGGCCGGGATTCAAACGGGGTCCTCAGCGCCATAGGCAGAAATGCTAACCATTGTGCCACCGTGCTGTCCTAGAATTGGGGATATATACAAGGGGCTGGGGGAGCAGGGAGGTGAGCGGGCAGTGAAGATCAGGGAAAAATGGGAAGCGGAGTTGGGAGGGGAGATCAATTAGGGAGTATGGAGTGAGGCACTTTGTAGGATAGACGGGACCTCCTCTTGTGCAAGGATGAGCCTGATGCAGTTTAAGGTGGTGCATAGGGTGCATATGACTCGGGCAAAGAATGAGTGGGTTCTTTCAGGGGGTAGCAGATGAGTGTGAGAGGTGTGGACGAGGGCCAGTGAATCACGCGCACATGTTTCGGGGTTGCGAAAAATTGGGAAGATCTGGGCGGGTATGTTCACGGTCTTAGCCAGGATAGTGGAGGAGGAGGTGGACCCGGACCCGGACCCTTTGGTGGCGATATTTGGGGTTTCAGAGAAGCCGGAGCTCATGGAGAGGGGGACGGCCGATGACTTGACCGTCCCCTCTCTGATTGCACGGCGGCAAATTTTGCTGGAATGGCGGTCGGCATCGCCCCCGGGGGTAGCGGCTTGGTTGGGTGATCTGTAAGACTTCCTGTGATTGAAGAAGATAAAGTATGAGTTGAGAGGCTCTTCAGGTGGGTTTGAGGAAAGGTGGGGGATGTTTGTGACCGTGTTTGAGGGGCTGCTTGTCGCGGGGGAGGACAGGGTGAAAAAGGAGAAAAATCTGTACAGACTGTATAGTTGATTGTTGGGAAGTATGTTTCCCAGAGTGTTTAGTCACTGTAACCTGTTTTGATACATGTTTGTAATCAAATACATTTTTTTAAAAAAAGGAAAGGTACATACAGAATCAAATGAGTGTGACCTCTATGTGTGTCATGCAGTAAAGGCAATGGATCGGAATGGAGTGAAAAAAGACATTGGGTTCATATTTATCCTTTCATCACCATAAGACATCGCAAAGTATTTTGCATCTGATCAAGTACTCTTGAATAGATATTACTATTATAATGTAGCAGTATGATATGGACCAGATAATCTGTTTTAGTAAAATAAGCAAAATACTGCAAATGCTGGAACCTGAAACAAAAACAGAGGATACTGGAAAACTTTAGCAGGACTGGCTGTAGTAAGGAGTTGACGTTTGAATCCTTTTGGCTCTTCATCAGAACTGGAGGAAGGGAGAAGATTTAAGATGATTTTATTTGTTATATATTAAAGTGTAGCTGTGAGAGATTGCAACAAAAAGTAGCAACTTTCAGAACAAGAAGCTGATGGACTAGAAGGGGTTTACATTGAGGTAATAATCTGTTTTAATGTTTAGTTGTGGGATAAATGTTGTCTGGAACATCGAGAACTTCCATAGTATTCTTCAAATAATGCCCTGGGGCTTTTTATGTCCGCCTGAGAGGACAGACAGAGCATCGGGTTGACATCTCGTCTAAAAGTCAGCATCATGGAAGTTACCATTTCCGAATACTAATTGTAAAATATTGGAGTGAGTGCAGGAAAACAAGTAGGGATCAAACACCACAATTGCACGTAAAGGAGGGCGGCTCAGTGACACACTGGTTAGCACTGCTGCCTCAGCACCAGGGACCCAAATTCAATTCCGGCCTTGGGTCACTGTATGAGATGAGTTTGCATGTTTTCCCTCAGTCTGCATAGGTTTCCTCCGGTGCTCCGGTTTCCTCTCTGTCACAAAGATGAGCACGTTGGGTGGCTTGACCATTGCCTCTTAGTGTCCAAAGATGTGCAGGTTAGGTGGGGGTCCGGGGATAGCGTGGGGAAATGGGCCTGGGTAGGGTGCACTTTAAGTGGGTCGGTGCAGATTCGATGGGCCGAATGACCTTTTGCACTGTAAGGATTCTATGATTCTTTGGTATGTAAGAGTGTAAAATTGCTTTAAGGATTGTCATTGTGCTTAATGCCTCAATTCAGAAGGAAATACTTTGCAGGGGACTAAAGAAATATGCATATTTCATTGTGTTGATCATTTTAAAATACCTGTAAATTTGAAGCAAATATGATTTATGTAGTGTATTCCTCATCCTTGGAATTTCTTAAACCACCTGCTGGAAGGAGGGACGTGAGCTGCGTTTTCACCAAATGCCTTTTAATCATGGTGCAAAGCTGAAGGTTTTGGCCAAATCAGTGACCTTTTTGCATGGTTCAGTTCACATGGAGAACACAGTGAACTGCCATTTAAAGTTTCCATAATTCTCTTTCAAGAATGTATGAAGCTGTAGTTTAAAACTGCCTTTTCATTGTGCATGTGTTTATAGCCCGCCCCAATAATTTACACAGATTGAAGTATTTTGTTGTTCCAGCTGAGTATAAGCTCAGCGCTCCTAAAATATTTAATGCCGTCACTTCCAACATGTCAACTTCTGCAGTGTATACTAGGTGATAGTTTGATGCAAGTTTTCATTTGGTTTACGTGCTGACTGCTTCAGCTATTGACATTTCCACGGAATGCCTATACATAGAACATCTAGAAACACGATTCTCTCTGGGAACCTTATAGGGCTGACATCCTTGGAGCCTTGACTTGGCATTACAGAGTTTTATGATGCACATTGAGGAAGTACTGTATTTCATTCTACTAAATTCTTGTTGAATTTTGGGCAAAATGTTTTTGAAACATTATCAAACTTTTAATAAGTCTTGCAGTTTAAAGGGGCCACTTTGAAACTTGAACCAAAGCAAGTGCGGCAGTGATAATGGAAATTTGTATCCCAAATTCAAATATACTCCGTGATATTTTTATAATGAATAGTGATTATGATGTGGATCATGCTGCTTGTAACGCCAGGTGCAGATTACACATGCGTTGCTGACCTGTCATTTTATTATTGATTGTTGCTATGGCAGCGACTGGCTGCTTAATCCTTTGAGGGCTACAGGACTAATTCTGTATAATGGGAAATAGAGAAAGGTTTGAAATTATTATGCATGATTTTTTTTCTTTTGAAATACTAAAAATATTTCAATATTCAAGTAAATGGAGCAGTACACCATGTCTGTGAGTTTAATAACTGCAGAGACAAAGGGAGAAAGGAGATGTAATTAGGCTTATAGCACAAAAGAAATACAATAAAGCTATAGAGTGATAAAATATTAATTACATGAGTAAATATGAGAGAATGTTATACTGACTGAGTCATGCCTAGCAATTGTATGCATGAATTTAGCAAAAGTTGTTTGACTAGCAGCACAGGGCACAAATTAATTTGTCCTCTCTGTCGGAGATTGTTTCAGTGCTGCTGGCCTCTTCCACCCTACCGTTTATAACCACTGTGATGCAAAAGCCGTACAATTCAGGATGTGCATAGTTATCCAATGACAATCTGAATAATTATACTTGGATAAGAGCTTCTGTTTACTTGACTCACAGTTTCAAGATTCTTGGCTTTAAGTTTAATTCTTGGCATTTGAATTTTTCTCTTGGCAGCAGCAACGTTTTGGTGTCTAAAATCAGCATTTCCTCTGCCAATATCTGCGTTAACATGAGTTTACATTTACCCCCAGGCCACAAATGCAAGCTGTAAATCCATCTGCAATCCAATCTGCACCTTTTTAGGGTCTTTTTGGAGAGGGAGCAACAATGGACGATTTTTTTTTTTACATTGTGACTTGTACTCTTCACGGACTCTCTGGAATGTGCACATATGATTTGGAATGTCAATAGGTAACCATTTGGTATCTGCCATTATGGTTGAGAAGGGATATGAAAACAGCCTGGATAAAACAATGTTGGAATGGCTTGAAGTGCTCTTTTTGTTTATTCTTTCATGGGATGTGGGTGTTGCTGGCAAGGCCAGCATTCGTTGCCCATCCGTAGTTGCCCTTGAATTCAGTTGCTTGCCAAGGCATTTCAAAGGGCAACGGGCGCATTGCTCTGGGTCTGCATTCACATGTAGGCCAGGTAAGAATGACCGATTTCTTTCCCTAAAGGACAAGTTGGACTTTTACAACAATCGTTGATAGTTTCATGACCACTATTACTGAAAGTAACTTTCAATTCCAGATTTTCTTAATTAAATTTAATCGGATTTGATCCAGTGTCTCCAGTGCATTAGCCTGAGCCTCTAGTTTGCTAGTCCTGTGACATTATCACTCGGCAACAGATTTGAATGGATACTGTAGATCTGTTACCATTCTACAAGGATTTACTTTACCTAAAGTAGGAAACTAATATCTGTGCAGGAGGAGAGAAAGGAGTTTCTTTACACCCCAATTTCCACCCCCCACACCTCACTCACCAAAAATCTTGCTCCTCAATAACCACTATTGCTAGGACCACTTTTTTCCTGCACCTAAAGGACATAGCTGGGAAAGAAAGGATTGTCCCAAACTAGGATATTTTAAATCTACTTTGTTTTTCTGGTAACTGGAAGATTAGTATTATGCTCCTATTATTTCTTCTTTTAATTTTTTCTCTATCTGCATTAATTTTGTTTGTTCTCAGTAAGACTAGATGGGTTGGAAAAAATTGATACAGCCAGTTTCAATCACCAGAAATAAATTTCATGCTGGCTGATTGAAATTAACAGGAGGCTTAGTGTGGGTTGTTTTATATTATCTGACATATTGTGGCAGGAGACAGACAATACCCATATGTCAAGTGCACTTAACTAACAAGGCCTATCAATTTTACTTGGTTAACAGATTGTTAGTAACTTGGATTTCACATTGTTCAAAATGTGGCTACCTGTTCAAAATGTATCGAGGGTTGTTTGGGTACTCCTGTGAATGATTGCACATTATAGCGGTGAACCATAAAACCAGGAGAATCTGTGTTTAAGTCAGTCTCTGGTTTGTACCAGTCTTGGTGATGGTATGGTTGCCTTAATTGGCCTGTGAATACCTGAGCTACAAAGAAATGTCAGCATGTTCCATAACTTAATTGTTAGCAGGACCTGGAGCAGACTTTGCCTCCACAGTCAAGTAGCTCAAGCAGGCGTGCTTAAAGAATGTTCACAGTAAGAGGTCTTACAACACCAGGTTAAAGTCCAACAGGTTTGTTTCGATGTCACTAGCTTTCGGAGCACTGCTCCTTCCTCAGGTGAATGAAGAGTTATGTTCCAGAAACATATATAGACAGATTCAAAGTTGCCAGACAATGCTTGGAATACGAGCATCAGCAGGTGATTAAATCTTTACAGATCCAGGTGTGAATTGTGTCAATCCAGGACAGTTGGTAGGATTTCGCAGGCCAGGTGGTGGGGGTGAATGTAATGTGACATGAATCCCAGGTCCCGGTTGAGGCCGCACTCGTGTGTGGAACTTGGCTATAAGTTTCTGCTCGGCGATTCTGCGTTGTCGCGCGTCCTGAAGGCCGCCTTGGAGAACGCTTACCCAGAGATCAGAGGCTGAATGCCCTTGACTGCTGAAATGTTCCCCGACTGGAACGGAACATTCCTGCCTGGTGATTGTCGCGCGATGTCTGTTCATTCGTTGTCGCAGCGTCTGCATGGTCTCGCCAATGTACCACGCTTCGGGACATCCTTTCCTGCAGCATATGAGGTAGACAACGTTGGCCGAGTCGCACGAGTATGTACCGCGTACCTGGTGAGTGGTGATCTCAAGTGTAATGGTGGTATCCATGTCAATGATCTGGCATGTCGTGCAGAGATTGCCATGGCAGGGTTGTGTGGTGTCGTGGTCACTGTTCTGAAGGCTGGGTAGTTTGCTGCAAACAGTGGTTTGTTTGAGGTTGCACGGTTGTTTGAAGGCAAGTAGTGGGGGTGTGGGGATGACCTTGGCAAGATGTTCATCTTCATCGATGACGTGTTGAAGGCTGTGAAGAAGATGTCGTAGTTTCTCCGCTCCGGGGAGGTACTGGACGACTAAGGGTATTCTGTCAGTTGTGTCCCTTGTTTGTCTTCAGAGGAGGTCGGTGCGGGTTTTTGCTGTAGCCCGTTGGAACTGTCGATCGATGAGTCGAGCGCCATATCCCGTTCGTACGAGGGCATCTTTCAATGTCTGTAGATGTCTGTTACGCTCCTCATCGTCTGAGCAGATCTTGTGTATACGGAGAGCTTGTCCATAGGGGATGGCTTCTTTAATGTGTTTAGGGTGGAAGCTGGAGAAGTGGAGCATCATGAGGTTATCCGTGGGTTTGCGGTAAAGCAAAGTGCTGAGGTGACCGTCCTTGATGGAGACGAGTGTGTCCAAGAATGCAACTGATTTTGGGGAGTAGTCCATGGTGAGTCTGATGGTTGGATGGAACTTATTAATGTCATCGTGTAGTCGTTTCAGTGATTCTTCACCGTGGGTCCAAAAGGAAAAAAATGTCATTGATGTATCTGGTGTATAACGTCGGTTGAAGGTCCTGTGCGGCGAGTAGGTCTTGTTCAAACTTGTGCATGAAGATGTTGGCGTATTGGGGTGCGAATTTGGTCCCCATGGCTGTTCCGTGCGTCTGGATGAAGGACTTGTTGTCGAAGGTGAAGACGTTGTGATCCAGAATGAAGCGGATGAGTTGCAGAATTGCGTCTGGAGATTGGCAGTTGTCGGTGTTGAGTACTGAGGCTGTTGCAGCAATGCCGTCGTCATGGGGGATGCTGGTGTAGAGTGCCGAGACGTCCATTGTGACGAGGAATGTTCCTGGTTCAACTGGTCCATGGGTGCTGAGTTTCTGTAGGAAGTCTGTCATGTCGCGACAGAAGCTGGGCGTACCTTGTAGGATGGGTTTCAAGATGCCCTCGATGTAGACAGAGAGGTTCTCACACAGGGTCCCATTGCCTGGAACAATAGGACGGCCTGGTGTGTTGGCCTTGTGTATTTTTGGGAGGCAGTATAGAGATCTCCAATGCGGGGAGTACGTGGGATGAGAGCACGTAGGATGCTCAAGATCTGGATCCAAGGTCTTGATCAGTCTGTTAAGTTGGTGAATGTGTTCCTTGGTCGGATATGCGGGTAACTGTCTGTAGTGTTCTTGGTTGTTCAGTTGTCGGTATACTTCTTTGCAGTAGTCTGTTCTGTTCAGTATGACAGTGGCCCCTCCTTTGTCTGCTGGTTTGATGATGACGCTGCGGTTGGTCTTGAAAATGAAAATCGCTTATTGTTACGAGTAGGCTTCAATGAAGTTACTGTGAAAAGCCCCTAGTCGCCACATTCCGGTGCCTGTTCGGGGAGGCTGGTATGTGAATCGAACCGTGCTGCTGGCCTGCCTTGGTCTGCTTTAAAAGCCAGGGATTTAGCCCAGTGTGCTAAACCAGCCCCTTGAGAGCCTGGATGGCATTGCGTTGTGCTTGGGTGACGTTCGGGGCTGTCTTGTGAATGCGACTGATGAATCTGGCATTGACGCGACTCCTGACGGCTTGAGCATTCATGTCGAGTCTAGGGCAGCGGTCTTCCGGAGGGGTCCAATTTGACTCTTTCCTCTTCGGTTGCCGCACCGCAGAACTCTCGGTCTGCTGTTCCGGTTCATTGGTAGTCTGCTTGGGTTGGCTGTTGGCCTCTTGGCGTCTGTGGAAGAATTCACGGAGCCTCATTCGCCTGATGAATTCCTCCGTGTCTGCCGCGAGACTGATGGGGTCCATTTTTGTGGTGGTGCAGAAATTGAGCCCTCTGCTGAGGACTTCGGTTTCGTCTGGTTGAAGGGTGTAGTCTGACAAATTGACAATGGATTTCCCTGTATTGTTTTCTACTTGGTACCGGGGGTGGCTTGGTTGCTGCTGGTGGTGATGCCGAGTTTCTCAAGCTTCCTGTTCTTGGTGTGCATATAGGTGGCATAGTATTGTTAACCTGGTGTTGTAAGACTTCTTACTGTGCTCATCCCAGTCCAACGCCGGCATCTCCACATCATAAAGAATGTTCAGCTGGGCAAGCACCAGTGAAATCCCAGCAGCTGTGAAACTATGCAAGATTAAATTATTTTCTTTAAAAAGAGGGGAGTACTGGGAAAGGTTGGAGACAAAATAAATCTAAATTTCAGCATGCCTTCAGTACTATAGACTTTCAAGACTGTCCTAACAATCAGTGATACTTTGTTGCAGGATACAGTTTCCAAGGAGGAATAAACTGTCTTCTATGCAGTAATTCTAATTGTTGCAAAATTGGTATATCCAGCTGAGCCTCTGATCATAACACCCAGGCTAACCTCCTTTATAATCCAAGAATGCATTACTAGGATATTCTAGATGCCTTTCAATCAATATATGATCTAGGTTATTATTGATGAGCTGCTTTTTAAATTCCTGTGTCAATTTATTTTTTATAAAGCAAGGCCTCCTACTTGCAATCATGCAGAGCCTTGTCTAAACGAGTAAATAGAAACTTACTGACATATAGGTGGTGTTTGTAGAGCTATCCACAATGATTTGTACAAGTTTGTGGGCTTTAGTTTTATTATCTGACCTACTTTAAACTGTCTTTTTTTTTTTAAAACATGATTTTTGTATTTACTTTAGTATCAGTTTCGCATTATTTTTAGCTTCTTCTTGCTCTTCATTTTTCACTGCCAGTCTATTTTTTTTTTGTTTGTCTCCTCTACTCTTTTATTGATCTCTTTCCTCAAGTTTTCAGCTCAGTTCATATTTCTTCCCATTGGCTACTAGCATTCTCTCCTTTTTGTTGCCACGTGAGATGTCTCTTATCTCATCCCACTTTATTTTCTCCTTGGTATTTATTCCCTTCACTGTGTTTAACTTGTGTTGAATCTCCATCCAAGGGCCTAAACACACTCTTTTCATGGGAAGCAACGCATCACATGTACCTCCTTCAATCTGGTTTATTGCATTCGCTGCTCCCAATGTGGTCTACTCTACATTGGAGAGACTAAGCGCAGACTGGGTGACCACTTTGCAGGACACCTTCGGTCCATCCGAAAGCAGGACCCAGACATTCCTGTTGCTTGCCCTTTTAACACACCATCCTGCTCTCTTGTCGACATGTCTGTCGTTGGCCTGCTGCTACGTTCCAATGAAGCCCAATGTAAACTGGAGGAACAGCACTTCATCTTCCAATGAGGTACATTACAACCTTCCAGACTTAACATTGAGTTCAACAACTTCAGACTGAACTCTCTCCTCCACCTTCACTCCATTTTTATTTCTATCAATTTATTTTCATTTCTTTCACTGATTTATTTTTCCATCCCCCTTTCCTTCACATTTTTCCTTTACCACCGTCTCCTCACCACACTAGGGCCATCTGTTCCAGGTTGTCCTTTGACACATTGCTTACCTTTGTTCTGCCATTCACGCATTCTGATCTCTTAATGTGCCGTTAACAGCACCCTATTTAGCCACGATCAATACCATTTACATTCCCTTTGTATTTTTGTCCATGACATCTCCGTCAGTTCTTCCCCAGCCTCCACCTATTGCTGGCCCTCTATCCAGCCCTACTGCCTCACCCCCCCCCCCCCCCCACCCAACAGTATGAATCTCATCCTATTTCTCTAGCTCTGAAGAATCCTCCCGACTCAAAATGTTAGCTCTGTTCTTCACAGATGTTGTCAGACCTACTGAGATTTTCCAGCATTTTCTGTTTTTATTTCAGATTCCAGCATCTGCAGTAATTTGTTTTTATCTTTGGTTAGACTGTGTTTGACACATTGTGCACAGTTCTGGTCTAAATATTATAAGAAGGATATAAAAGCAGAAAGGATTCACAAGGATGATACCAGAACAGAGAGGATATATTAACAGGAAAGGCTGAACAGGCTCAGGCTATTGCCTCTGGAAAGTGACCTGACAGAGATCTTTAGGATAAAGGGTTAGATAGTTAGACATAAAGAAATGTTTCTACTTGTGTTGGACATCCAAAGTTGAATATTGTAAATTCAAGATAGTCACTAATACACCCAATTGAGAATTCAGGAGAACGTTTTTTGCCCAGAGCGTGGTAAGAATGTGGAACATAGTAGCTGAAGGAGTAGATAAAGCGAAGAGCACAGATGCATTTGAGGGGAATTCAGATAAGCACATGAGGCAGATAGGAACAGAGGATAATCTTGAGGGTGAGATGAAGTATGGTGAAGGAGGTTAATAGGGAGCATTAACACTGGCACAGACCAGTTGGGCTGAGTGGCCTGTTTTCTATGCTGCAAGATCGTTGTATCTTTATAAGGTCTGCCTATGCTACACACAATACTATAACTAGCAGGGCAGATAGGTAGCCTTCTTTGTCAGTGTGGATTAGTTTAATCTGCATTAAGATAATATCAGTCATGGATTTGCCTAGTAACGTGAATTTAACAACAGGATGCAACTTGCCCAGCAACAAGTAGACATCTGCCTAGCGACAGCAGTAGTCAGTATTCAAAAGGCCAGATGAGATGCGACTCTCCCAGTAACAAAAAGGGTTGTGAATCTGTGGAATTCCCTGCCTAGTGAAGCAGTTGAGACTTACCTCGTTGAATGTTTTTCAGGCAAAGATAGATTTTTGAACAGTAAAGAAATTAAGGGTTATGGTGAGCAGGTGGGTAAGTGGAGCTGAGTCCACAAAAAGATCAGCCATGATCTTATTGAATGGCGGAGCAGGCACGAGGGGCCAGATGGCCTACACCTCCTCCTAGTTCTTATGAGATTCAACGGCATTTAGACTGAATCATATGTGAATTGCTTATGAGTAGAAACAGCTTACCTAGATGATTGTGATATCAAAGAGGTAAAGTCACCATTGTCCCAGATGACCTTTTGAGGGGGAGAGCTGACTGATGGTGATTTAACCTGCGGAACACCACCCCTCAGGCGAGGGGCAAGGTTGAGAAGGTGGGCCTTCATGAATAACCTCAGTCGGTACAGGAATTGAACCCGTGCTGTTGGCCTCACTCTGCTTCATGAACCAGCTGTCCAGCCAACTGAGCTAAACCTGCACCCATGCTAATGTCTGGAGTCAAGCAATTTGATTGGGGCAGATTGCCAAATACACAGAAGGCAGAATTAGAGTATAATTGTCAGGACCCTCCGAAGCAAGGGAGGCCAGTTGGCATACAGCAGCCTCTGAGGCAGACAAGTCCATTTCCAGCTAGCAGCTTGGAGGCCAACCTTTACATCTAACAGCCCCTAAGTCTTATAGTTAAGGCAGTGCAGAAACCTTTGTAAAGGAGTTTCAATATCTTTGCTGAACCAGGACAAGACAGTTCCCAGACTTGATCATCCCTGTATTGTGTGGTAACTATAAGCAGGCTTTAACTATAGATTTATTTAATTTGGATGTTGTTTGGGGAACAGGGGATGTTTTAAGGAGTTCAGGGATCATACATACATATTGGATCAAGGGGTACATTCTACATAAACTCTGTATGTTTAGTGGTTCATGTACTTGATCGTCTTAGAGTAGTGTAGTCCTGTTCATGTGTATTTGTCTTTAATTTAATAAATAGTCTTTAAGAATTGTTACATGACAACTGAACTGTTTATTCCCACTGGGGTTTCACTTGAGCGCTCACACTATTCCAAAAACAAAACAATACACCCCCACCCCACGAACCAGTGTTCCAAGTTGGGATACCCTCGCTGATAACATCGTGATTCATGACGTGTCAGAGTAATTGCTACGAAGCAAAATTCTCTTTTTTTAAAAGCGCCCAGCTTTGTGGATTCTAAGAAATCACAATGTGAAGTATTGAACGGCTAGCCAATTAACTTTAACAAAATGGTAGCCAGACACACAGGACTTCAGGTTGTTACAAATATCGGGTTTACTATTACATTTTAATTTTCAGTGTATACATTTGCTGTCTAACAATAGGTTCTTGTGATATGCAGCAGCGGATTTGAAAATGCCCTGTGTGAGAAATCTGACAACCTCAACCAAGCTTTGAAAGAATTGGCTGCTACCCGATGAAGAAACCCAAAAGGGAATTCAGAAGAAACGTCTTTACCCAAAAAGTGGTGAGGAACTCACTACCGCCAGGAGTGGTTGAACAGAATAGTATAGATGCATATAAGGGGAATTTGACAAGCATGAGGGAGAAGGGAATAAAGGATTATGATAGATTTAGGTAAGGAAAGATGGGAACTGGCTCCAGTTGGGTATAAGTGCTGGCATGGCCTCTTTCTGTACCATATATCCTATCTATCCCTATATAATATGTAATATTACCGAATACATTTTTGTTTCTGTTGTGGTATGCTAATACAATGTGCTAGTAACTCACTTGTACAGTAAACATGCCAATATCTAATGGCCATCTAGCCAGCCCCCCACCCAAGTATCCAAGAACTACAAAAACTATGATGAATTTACCACTCAAGCCAGAGTGTAGAAATAAGCTAACGCAGTATCGCACTTTAACGTATTATTGCAGTTTTTCTAATGGTACCTTTGCTCTTCTCCATATATATTAGCATTTATCCCCAGGAAGCACAGACACCAAATTCTTGAATATTGGACAAAGTGGGAAACGCTATGTTTAAACAAAATATGGAATCCTAGGTTTAATTTGATTATGTTTGAATAAGATAAAAAGGTGGCTGAAATAATGGTGCATAGGTTTACACATACTCTTCTATTTTTTTTTCAATAAATTTAGATTACCCAATTATTTTCTTTTCCCCCAATTAAGGGGCAATTTAGCATGGCCAATCCACCCACCCTGCACATCTTTGGGTTGTTGGGGTGACACCCACGCAAACACGGGGAGAATGTGCAAACTCTCCACCGATGGTGACCCGGGGCCAGGATTGAATCCAGGTCCTCGGCGCCGTGAGGCAGCAGTGCTAACCACTGCGCCGCTGTGTCAGCTTTACACTCTTCTAAGGAGCATATACAGGGTAAGGCAATGTATAATGATTCTCCATGTTCAAACTTCACCCATACCACAGGAGTGGCTGTGCAATTGCAAGTGTACTTAACATAAGTTAATACACCTTGCTCATGACAATCTTTTCAAAAGATGGATTTTGACAAAGCGAATACTGCATTCAAGAAATAAATGTTGCTGGCAGGAATTGACTGTCACTCTGTTTCTCTGCTGTTTATGATTCATTTTTGTATTATTAATTAAGAGTCTTGGTGGATTTAATGGAATTTTTTGCAGAGATCTCAAGTTTGACCCCTAATTGAAGTTGGATTAATTAATTTCGGTAATCTGCTGTAAAACGTTCCGCTATTTCTGAAAGCCAAGGAAGTGCAAAATGTACCAAGGGTCTGTTCTTGATCACTATGCATTGGTGCCTTTAGTTGCATTCCCTGTTGACACTCACACTGAACTCAAATTTGTAAAATGGCTACTTGGTAAATTACTGGATGTTTGCTAACATCAGTGGGAATATACGCTGCCAACAGCCACAATGTCTTTCAAAGAGAGGGGGAATAGGAAGTTCCAAGATTAATGTATGTGCATATCATCATATTCGCATCTACATATAGTTACTTGGTAGTACAGAATTTGAATATTTCTGAAAAGAGAGACCTGTTGTTGAAGCTTTTCATCTTGCACTCATCAGGACAAATGCATTAATACTAAATATCAAATGATCACACCAAATTATACTACAGGAGAAAAGGGTGTTCATTGATTGGTAAGTTAGCTCTGCTTGGTTGCCATGGAGAAAGCAACAAGGAACTGAAAGGCTCCCCAATATCCCGGGTAATTCAAAAAAGTGCAAGGCTTGAACATAATCCTTTCATTTGCAGATAATAGGTCACTGCGTACAAATGTACGTTGCTTCTAACTAGTGTAAATGGGCCCCATTATGAACTTAACTGCTTATCCTAAACCGGCATGTTCCTTTATTTGTTCTTAGGCATAGGATAGTCTGTATTTAACCAACCCGTGCTTGTAAAACTCAAAACAAAATGCCTACCATTAGATGTGATTCCACATTCCAGCATTTGCTGAACAATCTTGAATGTGCTCGTAGCTACAGTAACAGTAGATAATTAGTTGAGCTTGCAACATGGCTCATTCACGTTTGCTAAAAGCAACATGCATTCATATGCAGGAACAATTTCTCTGCAAACAAAAGAAATATGTTCAAGTCTTGTGCCTTACTGAGTTACCCCAAAGCTAGGGGAGCCTATATTTCCCCATTGCTTTCTTTATGGTGTTCTGAAAGTCAAACTTACTTTAACATTGAGAGTGGAGGTTACATATTTCAATTCTCAGTCAGCTTCTGAGCTTTTGTGCATGCGCAGAGCATGAGTGGCCTGCGCACTTGTGAACTGGCATTTTTATGTTCCTTAAGCCCAGTGCTCTGTGCAAGACGAAAAACAGCACACCAACCTGGGTCAAGTGAGTGGGAGCTCAGTGCCATTGAGAAGAAGTGACCCTGGCAGGGGACAATGAGGAGGGACAGGGAGAAGTACCAGAAGAAGAATTCCTCAAAGGGGACTGGAAAATGTCCCAGTTCAGTAAAAAAAGAGGAGCAAAGGAACAGGCTCCAAATGGAAACCGACTTTCAAAGAGGGCACGGAGAACCCTAGTAATTGAAAGGGGCTCAAGAAAAACCCTAAAAGTCCAAGAGGGCAGTGGGAGATTGATAACTCCATGCCGCAGGCCATTTGGTAAAAGGTACTCCCCTTCGTAGCAGTGTACTCCTAAGCAAAAGTGTCCCTTTGAACTCCTCAGCACAGCTGAAAAGTTGAAGTTGTGCAATTGAGTTGGTCCTTGAGTGCACACTCGGTAATCCAGGAGAACAGAATTTCAGGAGACAAGATTTAAACCCTATGAGATAGGCTATTGTTGATTCCGTCCAAGTTGGACCAACTTGTGGAGACAATTCTGAGGCGAGATCTTCAAAGGTGAAGACTGGAATCCCTCAGCCCGATTGTTGGATTCCGTGTTCACTGACATCTGGATGGGTTGTTGAGAAATTAATGGAATCTGCACGTTCTCCCCGTGTCTTCATGGGTTTCCTCTGGGTACTCCGGTTTCCTCCCACAGTCCAAAGACGTGCAGGTTAGGTGGATTGGCCATGATAAATTGCCCTTAGAACATAGAACATTACAGCGCAGTACAGGCCCTTCGGCCATCGATGTTGCACCGACCTGTGAAACCACTCTAAAGCCCATCTACACTATTCCCTTATCGTCCATTTGTCTATCCAATGACCATTTGAATGCCCTTAGTGTTGGCGAGACCACTACTGTTGCAGGCAGGGCATTCCATGCCCTTACTACTCTCTGAGTAAAGAACCTACCTCTGACATGTGTCCTATATCTATCTCCCCTCAATTTAAAGTTATGTCCCCTCATACTAGACATCACCATCCGAGGAAAAAGGCTCTCACTGTCCACCCTATCCAATCCTCTGATCATATTGTATGCCTCAATTAAGTCACCTCTTAACCTTCTTCTCTCTAACGAAAACAGCCTCAAGTCCCTCGGCCTTTCCTCATAAGATCTTCCCTCCATACCAGGCAACATTCTGGTAAATCTCCTCTGCACCCTTTCCAATGCTTCCACATCCTTCCTATAATGCGGCGACCAGAATTGCACGCAATACTCCAAATGCTTAGTGACCAAAAAGGTTAGGAGGGATTATTGGGTTATGCGGATAGGGTGGAAGTGAGGGTTTAAGTGGGTCAGTGCAGACTCGATGGGCTGAATGGCCTCCTTCTGCACTGTATGTTCTATGTTCTAAAATGTTATTGGTCTCTAAGTAAATTTTACAAAAAACCTGGGAGTTTGGTCAAGGATCATAACGATGGTCAGAGCTCGGCCAATCAGAGTTGACTTGCCAACCAATTGTCAACCTTTTCTCCTATAGTATAAATTATTGTAATTATTTAGAATTTTGCATTCATGTCTTTATCCTGACGAAAAGATTTGGTAGCATGTCTCTCTCTTCAGAAATATCTATATATGTTTATTAAGTAATGGGAAAATTAGAGGCCTTAACCGAAGATCTCTTAATCCATCAACATGTTCTTTGCAATACTGCTGAAAATATTACACTTTTCTAATTTGAACTCCCATTTCCATAGATTGCAAATTTACATCGCACACTGCTTGACTGGTTGTTCAAGTTTCCAGTAGGAATCTAGGAACAAGAGTAGGCAATTTTAGTCCTTAAACCTGTTCTACTAGTCAATTACATCATGGTTTATCTGTAATTTAACTCCATAACTTTTCATTTGACTAAGTTAATTTGACAGTTATTTCTGTTGCATTTCTTTTCTACATTGTTGTACTTGTTTGTTTTTTTCCCTCAAAATCTTTATGAATTTTATTTACTTTACTTTGACATTCCAGCTGAAGGATGTTTTATTTCGTCTAGTGTAGTCTGACAGACTGCAGCTCTCTTGTGCTGTCGTGAAAAGAATTGAATGCATATGTGATTACTGTAGTCAGGGTTTCTCTCTATCTAAAAGAAAACTTTTGGTTATTTCGCAGTTCATATTTATTTAGCGGGCTGGCCTAATTAAGGGTTCTTCGATAAAATTGATAGGCGAACTCTGGACTTAAATATAGACTTTATAATGAACCTCCTGTTCATTTTGATGTTCAATCTACAAACAGTATCAACACTTTAGCCTCCCAAGTATAGATGTGCGTAGATTGCTTTCAAACACGTAGTTACCATACGCAAAATTGACTAATTTTATAGATGTGAAAGGAATGAAATTTCTGTTAAGTCACTATTAAAAATTTTCTAGCCAGGGAGCCATAAGATGACAAAAACAGAAAATGCTTGTAATACTTAGCAGGTCAGCCAACATCTGTGGAGAGAGAAACAGAGTCAACCTTTCAGGATGTTAAGATGACCACTAGTGCCTAAAATGTTAAGTAGTTTCAAGATATGATGTAATGAATAATTTCAATAGAAAGTGAAATGAAAGCACACACCACTGAAGTACTCCACAGATGAGGGATCATCAGTTCAGACATGAAACACAACTCTGTTTCTCTTCACAGATGCTGCTTTGCCTGCTCAGTGCTTCCAGCATTTCTGTTTTCTTTCAGATTTCCAGCATCTGCAGTATTATGCTTTTGTAATAATCCCTGTAGATAGAGACCAATGACATTTAAAAGAAAGGAATCCCCACAGAGCCAACATAAATAAAACCGATGGACAAGATTTCACTTTTTAAAACTTGCACTGTAACAAACCAACTAAAATGCACATAATTCACACATTAATTAACAGGTGAAAGATAGTTAAAGTAAAAACGCAAATTTCACTCTAAATAGTTGATTCAACAAAGATGAGCCTTTTGTAGTTATAAGCAGTCACATTACTCTGGGATCACGTGTAAGCTGTTTTTCAAGTGAAAGGGTCTCTCACTTCCCACTCAATTGCTTCGACTTTTGAGATGCATTCACCAGCAGCTGTGTTCTATCCAAAGTCTGCGGACAATGGTTACTACTGACAAAGTTCACATCTATGAACCCTCTCTCACTTGAGTCCTGACAACCCTGATGATACAGAATCCACAGAGACTCCCTTCTCTTCGAACAGTCTTGTGGGCTCTGGCAACACTGAAACAGCAGCAATGGGTCTTGCCAATCGGCAACTTCTTGCCCTTCCTGTTGTCAGCTCTCTGCTCTTTCCAACTGGATAATACACATAACACAGTCTCTGTTTTATTCACAGAAACTTGCTTCAACACCAGGATCTGTTCAAAGACTGCTAAACAGAAAACGTCCGTTCATAGAGAACCGTACATGTTTCCTTGCTCAGTGTGTTCTGAATTGCTCAGCAGAAAACATTGGCTGACCCAACCCCACTACAATTAGCTTTCCTGTTTACCTTTTGCTACTTAGCTGCTCATCCTTTTGGCAACCTCTTGATTTTCAGGGAACCAAATTATGGGCGCAATTCTCCGGAAAGATTTTAAGTGAGGCAGCAAGTGGGAATAGCCTTGAGCTTCCCAGCAAGGCTGTCGGAGCAATACAACATTAATTGTTGGGCCCCACGGGCTTCATGCTGCAAATGAAGGCTCGCCAGCCGATTCAACGGGACCGCGCTCACCAGCCCCTGCTAACAAGCTCGAGCAGCACTTACACAGCTCTTGCATAGCCAACCCCACTTAGCTCGCAGCCATGGTGGCACGGTGGCTCAATGGTTAACATTGCTGCTTCACAGCGCATGGGGCACAGGTTCAATTCCGGCCTTGGGTCACTGTCTGTGTGGAGTTTGTACGTTCCCTCCATGCCTGTGTGGGTTTCCTCCGGGTGCTCCGGTTTTCCCCCACAATCTAAAGTCCAAAGATGTACAAGTTAGGTGGATTGACCATACTAAATTGCCCTTAGTGGCCAGAGATGTGCAGGTTAGGTTGGGGATAGGGCGGGGTGGACATGGGTGGAGTGCACATTCGAAGGATCGGTGCAGACTTGATGGGCCAAATGGCCTCCTTCTGCACTGTACGACTTCTATGATGGTACCAAGACAATCAGCCCCAAGATTTGGGAAAAGCAGATCTGGGGGCTCTTTGATGGGGTCAAGGCCACGAGGGATGTCCTGTTGCCCCAAGTGACCCAGAAGGTGAGCCACAGGGCAGCCAGTGCCGACTGGGATGAAGTGGCAGTGGACGGCAGCTTGGGCAGTGTGACCAGGAGGACTGGCATCCAGTGCCACAAGAAGGACTATGACCTACGCCGGGCCGCACGTGTGAGTTGACCCCCCCCCCCCCCCCAGAAATCTTCCCACCCCACACGAACATCCCCCCTCAACTCTCCTTCAGCCCCCAACCCTTCCATCAAACACCCCCTCCCCCACACCACGTTGAACCGCATGTGCGGCTAACGATGCCCTCTGTGTATCCGCAGGAGGAGCTGTCCCACAACCATCGAGTGAGGTTCCAGACTGACGGCGGGGTGGCGGACAGAAGAATCATCACCACCTTCGAGGAACGGGCCCCAGAGATAACGGGGGTGGCCGAGGACAGAGTGGTCACCGACCCAGAGGTCGGCGCACGCCGCAGAGGTCTGGATCCACCGGGCCCCACCCGGATGACCTGTCACCCACGAGTTGTAATTGCCATACAGCCTGACCCATCCCTCTCGCTGGCCACATATTAATTCTCCCGCAGGACCTGCAGCTGACTGCGCCAGCCCATTCGGGGTTGTCGCCCAGCCTCCCATGATGCCACCTCAAGAGGAGAACTCCCAGGATGTGACCATCGATTCGTCACAGCAATCATCCCCACCCTCCATCAGTGCAGGTACACGCACCTCAGTGGCCAAGGTTAGTGGTCAGGCCTCTGGGGCTCACAGTTGCTCATCAGGTGGAGGTAGTAATGTCCGTGCGAGACAGCCGTATGAGGTCTGCTGAATCCAAGAACCAGCTACGTCCCAGTCAGATGCTGAGCCTCTGGAACAGGTTTACCCAAGGCTAATGCAGACGTTAGTGTGCGGCCGGGACATTCAGAGGGAGAAGTCAGCGACACTCCAGTAGGTCCATAGCCAATTGGCGGAGTCCCAGAGGTAGGAGATAGCCCCGGCAATGTGTGCCACCGAGGCCATTGCTGCTAAGATAACGACCGCAGTGGAGAGCTGGTGCACGACGTCAGCAGCATTAGTGGAGATGTCCAAGGCGTCGCGCCGTCGGTGACGGCCATGGCTGAGGGCCTTGGTAAACTGCCCGACTCGCTGGGGGATCTGACCCAGTACTTTGATGAGGCGCTGTGGGACATGTCCCGATCTCAGTTAGGAATGGCCGAGTTGCGGAAGAGCTTGTCCCAGCCATAGGTGGGCATTGCCAAGGTGCTGCAGAACGTGTCCCAGTCACTGAGGAGCATCACAGTGGGCGTCAACACCATGGTGCAGACATTGGGAGCCGCCAAGGCTGGCAGGGGCAGCAAGGGCTCAATCCAGCTGCCCCTTCATTCCGAGCTGAACCCCACGGCCCTACGTGCACCGACCGGGAGGAGGGGGCGCTGGGTGACAACCCGGACCCATCCTATGGACTGACTACAGTGGCTACCAGTTCCACCGTTGTTCACCCCTATGACGAAGCAACGTCACGCAGTCAGCAGCTGGAACAGGGTGGCATGGCTGTTCATGTGCCTTCATCAATTGCCCAGTGAAGCAGTTGAGGCTACCTCGTTGAATGTTTTTAAGGCAAAGATTTTCGCACAGTAACCTAACCCAACTAACGAATCCCTCCCCGAACCTCCTCAACACTTCCCACAGGTACCCCCACTCCACCCTATCGAAGGCCTTCTCTGCATCCATAGCCGCCACTATCTCCGCTTCCCCCTCCACTGCAGGCATCATGATTACATTTAGGAGCCTCCGCACATTGGTGTTTAGCTGCCTTCCCTTCACGAAATCCGTCTGGTCCTCGTGGATCACCCCCAGAACACAGTCCTCAATTCTGGTAGCCAACACCTTCGCTAACAGCTTCGCATCCACGTTGAGGAGCTAGATTGGCCTATACGACCCATGCTGTAAAGGGTCCTTGTCCCGCTTCAAGATCAGCGAGACCAGCGCCCTGGACATCATCGGGGGTAGAGCCCCCCCCCCTCCTCGCCTCTTTGAAAGTCCTCACTAGTAGTGGGCCCAACAGGTCCATATACTTCCTGTAAAATTCCACCGGGAACCCATCTGGCCTCGGTGTCTTCCCCGCCTGCATACTCCCCAGCCCCTTGGTCAGCTCCTCCAGCTCTACCAGTGCCCCTAAAAACAATCATTATCACTAAGGAGGTAGTGTTGGGCAAGCTAATGGGGTTAAAGGTAGACCAGTCTCCTGACCCTGATGGAATGCATCCCAGGATACTAAAAGAGGTGGTAGGGGGAATAGCAAATGCGCTTATGGTAATTTACCAAGATTCGTTGGACTCTGGAGCGGTTCCGGCCGATTGGGAAAACAGCAAATGTGATGCCACTGTTTAAAAAAGGAGGTCGACAAAAGGCAGGTAACTATAGGCCGGTTAGCTTCTGTCGTGGGGAAAATGCTTGAATCTATCAACAAGCAAGAACTAGCGAGACATCTAGATAGAAATTGTTCCATTGGGCAGATGCAGCATGCGTTCATGAAAGGCGGGTCATGCTTAATAATTTATTGGAATTCTTTTGAGGATATTACGACTACGGTGAACCGATCGATGTGTATCTGGATTTCCAGAAGGCATTTGACAAGGTGCCGCAAAAAAAAGCTATTGCATAAGATAAGGGTGCACGGCGTTACGGGTAATGTATTAGCATAGATAGAGGATTAGTTAACTAACAGAAAGCAAAGAGTGGGGATAAATGGGTGTTTCTCTGGTTGGTGATCAGTGGCTAATGGTGTGCCTTGGGTATCAGTTTTGGGACCACAATTGTTTACAATTTGCATAGATGATTTGGAGTTGGGGACCAAGTGTAATGTGTCAAAGTTTGCAGATGACACGTAAGATGGATGGTAGAGCAAAGTGAGCAGAAGACAGTCTGCAGAGGGAGATTATGTGAGTGGGCAAGAGTCTGGAAGATGGAGTATAATGTTGGTAAATGTGAGATCATCCATTTTGTCGGAATAACAGGAAAATGGACTATTAAATGATTTTAAAATTGCAGCATGCTGCTGTTCAGAGGGACCTCGATGACCCCTGCATGAATCGCAAAAAGTTGGTTGCAGATGCAGCAGGTAATTAAGAAGGCAAATGTATTTTTGTCCTTCATTGCTAAAGGGATGGAATTTAAAAGCTGTGAGGTTCTGTTGCAGCTGTATAGGGTGCGCTGAGCCACACCTGGGTATTGTGTACAGTTTTGGTCTTACTTGCGAAAGGATGTACTGGCACTGGAGGGGGTGCAGAGATTTGCTTGGTTGTTTCCTAGTTGAGAGGATTGGGTTATGAGGAGGGACTGAGTAGACTTGGACTATACTCATTGGAATTTAGAAGAATCAGGGGAGATCTTGGAGAAACATAAAATTATAAAGGGAATAGTTAAGATAGAAGGAGAGAGGTTGTTACCACTGGCGGGTGAAACTAAAACTTGGGGCAAAGCCTCAAAATAAGCGGGAGCAGATTTAGGACTGAGTTGAGGAGCAACTTCTCCATCCAAAGGGTTATAAATCTGTGGAATTCCCTGCCCAGTGAAGCAGTTGAGGCTACCTCGTTGAATGTTTTTAAGGCAAAGATGGAAAGATTTTTGAATAGTAAAGGAATTATGGGGAGTGGGCGGGTAAGTGGAGCTGAGTTCACAAAAAGATCAGCCCTGATCTTGAATGGCGGAGCAGGTTCGAGGGGCCAGGTGGCCTACTCCTTGTTCTATGTTCTTATGCTCGAGCGAGACCAGGCCACAGAATCATGCGCTATGTGATAATTAGGAAACCAATTATCTTTCTTTCACAATACTCCCCAGGACACTTGATCTCAAAGGGACATTGCTCAAAATAAAATAAAGGGTTTCCCAGCATTTGGTCATAATTTTGAAATAAGCAAGGCCCATTTCAATTTCTATTTTGAATTGATAGCCACAACAGAGAGCAACTCTTTATTTCCTACTGACCCTTAGCAGGCTTTGTCTATTATGTAATAATAAATGCATTTTTCAAGGGTAATGCCTATTTATTTACTTTTGTTGTGTCTGTGAGATTATGCACTCTTAATCGCTGCATTGCTCCAGTTTCTCCTAACAACTGGACATATCTGAGAGTATTGCATTTTGAATAATATACTCCTCCACAGTGGTATTGGAGCAGTCAATGCTTTTGACCTATACATGACTGCATACTCATTTAATCTGCTTGCAGGTCTAAGTCTGTGGGTGTGCAAGGGGTTGGAATTTTGGCAATATTTGTTATGGGTTGATTTCAAATTATATTGCGATCTGCTTTAGATTCTGGAGTGTTATCGGCTTGAGCAGAGACCTAGGGTTGTAGCATGAATTTGTACCATTGGCTAGATGGGAACTGATAATGCTTCAATTTTGGGCTCACAAATTGGAATGTCATACAATTGTTGTTTGTTGCAAAATTTCTATTCGTAAAACAACATAAATTTGGTGTGAAAGATTGGAGCACAGTCAACCAAAGCACATTGTTTGCAATTGTCAATGCTTGTCCGACATCCAGTGCTAAATAAGCAGAAAGTTCCTCCAATTTAATATTGGGAAGACGGAAGCCATTATTTTTGGCCTTTGATGCAAACCCTGCTCCCTTGCCACTTACTTCATTCTTCTCCCTGGCAACTGCCTGTGACTGAATGAGACTGTTCTGGTGTTATATTTTGTGTTCTGACCACATAAGCTTGTCTATTTGAATTGTATCAGTGCCTCCTCCTGCTCGTGCCAAGAACTGGACAATTTATTTGACTTTTTCCAATTGCCACATTTCTTTCCCCTTCACCTGGTACATTTTGACTCCTCCCTTCTTCAACTTTTGTGGTGATAGGTTTTCAACTAATATTCACTGAAGACTCCCACAGCTATCTTTGGCCATGTTTCCTCACACCCTGTTTCCTGTGAGGACTTAATTCCATTCTTCCAGCTTCTGTCACCCAGTCACATCTGTTCTGATAATGCAACCTACCAAACCAGCGCTTCTGATAACGTTTTCCTTTTTCCTCCACTGAGGATCCTCACTCAATGCGATTGACTGGGTTTTCCATCATGTTCACTCCATTTCACAAATTCCTGCTCTCACCACTTTGTTCCCTCCCAGGCATGATAGGATTCTACCTTCCACCCCACCAGCCTCCCTTTTCAATAAATCATTCTCTTTCACTTTAGTTGCCTCCAGAGTCATGTCATCTCCAAACACATTTTCCCTGCCCTCTCCTTTCAGAATTCTGAAGGGACCAGGTAAAAGGACAGATTTTGTATTCCCTGCACTTGCGTGGAAAAGTGCAGTTGGAAATGGGGGAGGTGTTTGGGTTGACTGAAGCGTACTGTGGGGGGACAGATCCTTTGGAATGCTGAAAGGGAAGGGAGACTAAGGTGACTAGTAGCATGATATTGGATATGGTGTAAATGGTGGAGGTTGGAAAATGGAAGCTGATGTGGTGGAAGATGAGAATAAGGGGAACCCTATTGTGGTTCTGCGAGGGAAGGAAAGGAGTGAGGGCAGAAATGTGAAACTGAATGGACATGGTCACAGGTCCGGTCAACAGTGGTGGAGTGGAATTCTTGACTTTGGGAAAAGGAAGATATATTGGAAGCTGCGGAAGGTTGCCTGAAAATATGTGGTGGAGACAGTAACTGGGCAAATGGAATAGAAGTGGTTGTGAGAAGGTGTAGTCAAGGTAGTGAACTTATAGTGAATAATGAGTGATAGCCTATTCCCAGAAATGGAGGCAAAAAATTCAAGGAAGGACATGGACAAGTCAATAGTTGGACCACGCGAAGGCAAGAGAAAGGTAGAAATTGAAATGTTTCCGTTCAGAAGTGTTGGTCCATGTCACTTTACACATAATGGGGATATAATGTGATAATTTAAAACTCTAATTTGAAATGGCAGAGCTCTATTTGAACAGTACTTTTTGTGTTTAAACTTTGATTGCCATTTATTAAATTGAGACACTTAAAACAATACAACCATCGAGAGGATGGGAGATATGTTTATAGAGGGGAGTTTTCCCAGGCTGAGGGAGTTGGAGGAGAAATTTGAATTGACGGGAGGGAACGAGTTTAGGTACCTGCAGGTGTGGGACTTCCTACGCAGGTAGGCCTCAACCTTCCCGCTCCTACCACCAAGGGGGATACAGGACAGGGTAGTTTCCAGAATGTGGGTGGGAGAAGGGAGGGTTTCGGACATTTATAAGGAACTCATGGGGTCAGAGGAAACGCAGACCGAGGAGCTGAAACACAAATGGGAAGAGGAGTTAGGAGGAGAGATAGAGGATGGTCTCTGGGCGGACGCGTTGAGCAGTCAACGCATCCACATCATGTGACATGCTCAGCTTGAACAGTTTAAGGTCGTTCACTGGGCTCACATGACAGTGGCCCGGATGAGCAGGTTCTTTGGGGTAGAAGATGGGTGCGCAAGGTGTGCGGGAGGACCAGTGAACCATGTCCAAATGTTCTGGACATGCCCGAAGCCTAGAGGATTCTGGCAGGGATTTGCGGATGTCACGTCCAAGGTGTTGAAAACAAGGGTGGTGATTTTTGGAGTGTCGGAAGACCTGCGAATCCAGGAGGAGAAAGAGGCAGACGTTCTGGCCTTTGCCTCTCTGGTAGCCCAGAGATGGACATTATTATGTTGGAGCGACTCAAACCCCCTGAAGTCGGAGACCTGGCTAACTGACATGGCTAGCTTTCTCTGTCTGGAGAAAATCAAGTTCGCCCTGAGAGGGTCAATGTTAGGGTTCGTCCGGACGTGTCAGTCGTTTGTCGACGACTTTGGGGAAAATTAACCATCAGTGGGAAAAAAGGGGGTGGGGGGGTTGGTGTTTAGTTTAGTTTAGAGTAGGGTGTTAGAAAAGGTGGAACCTGTGAGGGAGGAAGACGGCTTTTGCACTATGTTTATATTTTTATGTACTCTATGTACTGTATTCTATTCTATTATTGTTTTAAAACCATAAATACCTTAATAAAATGTTTATTAAAAAAAATACAGCCATCAGTTTAACTATCTGCCCATTAGTTGTTTCAGCTCACTTAAATAGTTTTACATACCTTTATCTTCAAAACAATACAGCACCATTTTTTAAATGTACATATCCATCACAACAATGGTAGCCTCAAACCAGTCAGCATTTTTTTCATTCTTGATTCCAATGTGTTGGGAATGCAGTATTGTGAATGGTGATTGAAAGAATATTCCGTTACGCTTCTGACTTGGTGTGGGAATGCCGGCGAGCACCTGTTCAATGGAGTCGAAGAACTGTTGGTTCCTATTCTAGTAGGCAGTATGGCTGACGTTAATACAAGGACAGCCCTTCTACTTTGGATAGAAATGCTTTAAGGGTTGTGTCCTGCTCCTGGTGCACACCAGAAAGTGATTTGTGTCACTGACAGCATTATGGTAGCTGTGCATGTTGAGGATACTGTTGAGTCACATCTGGTGATGATCAGTGGGGCTCGTGCCAATGTCCTGTCATTGAAGTCAAGCAATTTGCTTTTGTTAATTACAAGAGGGATCCAGGTGAGAAGTCCAACAGCCTGCTAGGCATTGCACCAGTGACTACTCATTACAACTTTGCCAGAAAATCCAAATGTCCTCTGATAACGGAAATGCTCGGGGTCTGTATGGGATCAAAAAGGCAAAAGGCATTTTTTTCAGAAAAGAAAAGCACATTGAAAACAAAGGAGGGGAGATCATCACTGACTGCAATACCCAGATAGAGAGTTGGTTGGAACACTACCTTGAGTTGTACTCTAGGGAAACACAGCATTTGAGGAAGTTCTAGACAGAATAGAGAGCTTGTCGGTCATTGAGAAACTGGATACCGAACCCACGGGTGGAAGAGTTTAGCAAAACTATTGACTTTTACTTGTCATTGGCAAAGCTCCAATTGATGATGGTACACTGCCTGAACTCAAGCTTAGGAAACCGGCACTCCTCTAGCATCCGCACAAATGTCTTTATCTCTTCCAGACCGAGGTGACAGTGTCTCAGGATATGTGTGACGTGAAGATTGTGACCTTGTCCAAGAGCAACTGCAACAGCTATTGAGGTATCTGCTTGCTGAGCATTGAGAAAAGTATTCGTCAGACACATCTTGGCTGAAAGTATCCATCACTAATCCCTGTTATAGTTTCAAAACTATAGATCCAAAAGCAGCATGATCATCTCATTCTAGCATCTGCAAGAAGAATACTATGAATAACGGAAACAACTATATATTGCCTTAATCAACTTCAAGTCTTTCAATCCTATGACCTGAAATGGCAAGTTTAAGCCGCTGAAGCTACTCCGTGTGATTGTCTCCGTATGATAACAAGTGGGGTAAGGCCCATAAGTCAAATCAGAAATAGGAATAGGAGTAGACCATTCAGCCCTTCAAGCCTGCTCAGTCATTTAATAAGATCATGGCTGATCTAACACCCACTAAGTCCACTTTACTTATATCCGTAACCCTTAATTCCCCGACTGATTTTTTTAAAAAAAGGAATGATCTCAGCCTTGAAAATGTTCAGGGATGTGGCCTCTACAGCTTATTGGGGTGAAGAATTCCAAAGATTCATCACTCTTTGGGAAAAGAAATTCTTCCTCAAGATCAATCTTAAATGAGCACCCTCTTCTGCGACTGTGGCCTCTGGTCCTACACTCTCCATTGTGTGAAAACATCCTCCCAACATTTACCCTGCCTAACCCCCTATGAATCTTATAATTTTCAATCATATCACCGCTCATTCTCTTGAACTCCAAGGAATACAGACCCAACCTGTTTAATCTTTCATCACATGTCTGTCCCTCCATACCTGGGATCATCCTAGTAAACCTCCTCTGTACTGCCTCCAATGATGATATATCTTTCCTTAAATGAGGGGACCAAAACTGTACACGGTATTCTAAATGTGGCCTCACCAGTACCCTGTACAGTTGCAGCAAAAGCTCTTTACTTTATACTCCAGCCCCCTTGAAAGCCAGAATTCCATTTGTCTTCCCTGTTACCTTCTGCACCTGTATATTAGCTTCCTGGGCTTCATGAACAAATCCCTCCGTGCTACAGCTTTCTGCAACCTCATTCCATTTAAATAATAATCTACATTCTCATTCTTTCTTCCAAGATGAACAATCTCACATTTTTCCACCTTGAATTCCAGTTACTAATTTTCTGCCAACTCATTTTTGATAGGGCAACAGCAGAAATCTTCCAGGTCTGCAGTAGGGTCAAAGAGGGTTGCACTTTGGCGGCAAAATTCATTGGCACATTCTTACTTTTGTTGCAGTCTTCAATTCATCTACAGAGTTGTCCGTTTAGAGAAACAGCGGAAAGCTGTTGAGCCTTGCTCACTTGAGAGCCAAGGCACAAATGTGCCAAATCTTACTAATAACAAGAATCTTTATTAGTGTCACAAGTAGGCTTACACTAACACTGCAATGAAGTTACTGTGAAAATCCCCTAGTCGCCACACTCTGGTGCCTGTTCATGTACACTGAGGGCGAATTCAGAATGTCCAATTAACCTAACAAGCACGTCTTTAGGGACTTGCAGGAGGAAACCGGAGCACCTGGAATAAACCCACGCATACATGGGTGAACGTGCAGACTCCGCACAGACAGTGACCCAAGTGGGAATTGAACCCAGGCCCCGGCGCTGTGAAGCAACAGTGTAAACCACTTTGCTACTGTGCCTATTAGAATTATTCTATACTGATGATGTTGCAGTTGCAACCTGTACTAAGAAATATCTCCGGCAAATGGATAGACTTTCTCATGCCTGTAAAATGTTTGATTTGACCATCAACATCAGGAAGATGAATGTCATGGTCGTGGATTTTGTCAAATTGATGTTAATCAATGTGCTTTGGCGATTGTTGCTAACTTGATATATATGGGCTCCACAATCACCAGCAATCTGTCACTTGATACTGAAATCAACAGGCACATTTCAAAAATTGTAGCTGTTATGTCCAAGCTGAGTAAGATGGTAGAACAACAGCAACCAAGAACCCACCAAACTGCAAGTCTAACAAGTCTGTGTCCTCGGTGTAATCCTCTACAGTAGTGAGAAGTGGGCAACATATGCTAGGCAGGGGGAAAGGCTGAATGAACAGTTTAGTCTTCGCAGTCTCTGTCATATCCTTGGTACCTCTTTGTGGGATATGGTCACCGACTAAGATCTTTAGAATGTGCTAATCACATCAGCGCACGCACAGTACTTGGTTAATGCCGCCTGCAATGGCGCAGCCACTTTGATCAGATAGATGAAAGCTGTATACTCTGGCCATCTGTACAGTGAACAGGCCACTGGATCATAACTTGCTGGATGGACGTGCCTCTGCTCCAGGGATACTGCAAGCAAGATTGATGAACATTGACACAGACAACTGAGAGCGATGCTCGGGAGCATCTGGAGGCTGACTGTTTGGAGGGGCATTGTAAGAGATAAATACAAACTGAAATCTCCATTAGTTGACAAGCTGGGCCCAACAAAACGGGGATCAGTGAATCGTACACCTGAGCTTATTGCCTTCCTCCATGTGGCAGACACTGCCATCCCGGTGTGGGATTTCTGAACGACACCAAGTGATGTTTAACACAGGGTTGACCAGCAAGGCACAAACCATCATCTCAAGAGACTGAAGACTGCCAGTACTGACTGTGCAGACTTGTCACATAATTTATATTCTTCTGTCACAGTATTTGATTTCCCTTCAGGGCTGCAGAATTTGAGACCTTGCTAATGAGTGCACGTTTACAGCTCAGATCTGTGGTTCAATAGTGGCAAGTGTGAAATTGGCCACATTTGATGCAACAAGAGATACTTTTGAGTTTGAGGTTAATGAGATTTCAAAAATATTTTTATTCAAGGCTTTTTACATATAGACACACATCAGAAGAACACATCGACCTAAACAAACAACCAAAAATCCCCAACCTCCAATGATACCAACACCCCACCACATCCCACCTTCCCCATTTTTACCCCCTTATCTTATCTCCACACTTCTCCCCCCCCCCCCCCCCCCCCCCCAACTTTGCTAACCCCCCCGATCCCCCTCAAAGCAATCGATGAACGGTTTCCACTTCCCGGGTGAACCCATCTACCGACCCCCGCAAAACTAACTTGATTTTCTCCAATCTCAGAAATTCTGCCAGTTCGCTTACCTACAACCCTGCCTTTGGCAGCTCCGAGTCCCACCAACACAACAGAATCCCCCTGTGGTCTATCACGGAGGCAAAGGCCGATACATCGGCCCCTCTCTCTCTCTCTCTCTCTCTCTCTCTCTCTCTTCCCCTGCCCTCTCCGGACTCACAGACCTTCCGACACCGTAGTGTTTAGCACTGTTGCTTCACAGCGGCAGGGTCTCAGGTTCGATTCCTGGCTTGGGTCACTGTCTGCACGTCCTCCCCGTGTCTGCGTGGGTTTCCTCGGGGTGCTCCGGTTTCCTCCCATAAGTCCCAAAAGACGTGCTGTTAGGTGATTTGGACATTCTGAATTCTCCCTCCGTGTACCCGAACAGGTGTCGGAATGTGCCGACTGGGGGCTTTTCACAGTAACTTCATTGTAGTGTTAATGTAAGCCTACTTGTGACAATAATAAACTTTATTCGCGTTTCATGGGTTGCAATATTGCAAATTAAAAATATCGCCACCTCCGGACACGGGGCCACCCCCATAAACAGAACCTCGGACATCACATCTGAGAATCCCGACTAGAACCCCCCTCAGTCTTGGACATGCCTAAAACATGTGGACATAATTGGTAGACACCCCTATACATGACGGGGTATAGTCCACACCTACCCTCCACCCCCGCAAAGAACCTGCTCATCCTCACCACCGTCATGTGGGCCCTACGCACCACTTTAAACTGGATGAACCTCGTCACACGATGAGGATGAGTTCACACTCCACAAGGCCTCCACCCACGTACCCACCTGCACCTCGCCTCCCAGTTGAGGCGGCATGTGAGCGCAGTGGATAGCACTGCTGCTTCACAGCACCAGGGACCCGGGTTCGATTCCCGGCTTGGGTCACTGTCTGCGCGGAGTCTGTACGTTCTCCCCATGTCTGAATGGGTCTCCTCTGGGTGCTCTGGTTTCCTCCCACAACTCCCAAAAGACGTGCTGGTTGGGTGAATTGGACATTCTGAATTCTCCCTCAATGTTCCCGAACAGGTGCCAGAGTGTGGGAGTAGGGGATTTTCACAGTACCTTCATTGCATTGAAAATGTAAGCCTACTTGTGACAATATTAAAGATTATTATTATCTCCTCCTCCCACTTGTGCTTAATCTCCTCCACCGGAGCGCCCTTCCTCTCAATCAATTCCTTGTGTATATATATCTGACACACTCCCCTTCCCTATTTTGTCCTCTGACAAGAGCTTGTCCTGCAACGTTGGAGGCGGCAGCTCTCTCCTCATGAAATCCCTCACCTGCAGGTACCTAAAGCCATTCCCTTTGGGCAACTCATACAATTCATCGAACTCCTTCAGCCCCACAAATTTGCCCCCTATAAACAATTCTCTAAAATGCTCAATCCCCAGCTACCACTACCCCCAGAACCTCGTATCCAGCTCCGCAGGTACAAACCTATGGTTGTCTCATATCTGCGCCCACAACGACATGGCCTCCAGCCCAAAATGTTGCCTGCACTGGCTATATACCCTTAACGCCGATACCACCACTGGGCTCGTGGAGTACCTGGCTAGCAAGAACGTAAGAGGTGCCAACAACAGAGTCCTCAAACTCATTCCCCTACACGCTGCCTCCACCCGCCCCCAGACTGACCGCTCCTCCACAGCCCATTTACTCACCGTCGCAATATTCACCACCTAATTTATCAGATTTGACAATGGCAGCCCTCCCCCCCCCCCCCCCCCCCCCCCCCCCTCTCTCTCTCTCTCTCTCCAGTAACACCCACCTCACCCTCAGGATCTTCCCCGCCCAAATGAACCCTGAAATTATCCCATCACCTTCCTGAAAAAGAACTTGGGACCAAAGACAGGGAGATCCTGGAACACAAACAGAAACCTGGGCAGCACCATCATTTTCACCGTTTGCACGCGCCCAGCCAGCGAAAGCGGGAACACATCCCACTTCTTAAAATTTGCTTCAATCCCTCCACCAATCTTGCCAAGTTCAATTTGTGTATCTGGATCCAGCTCTACGCCACCTAGATTCATAAATACCTAAAGCTCACCCTCACCACCCTGGACTGCAACTCCCCTAATCTCCTCTCTTGCCCTCTAGCATTGATCGGGAATACCTTGCTCTTTCCCATGTTCAATTTATACCCCGACAACCAGCCAAATTCCCCCAAAATCTCCATGATCCCTCCAATGCTGCCCACTATGTCCAAGATATATAATAACAAATCATCCGCATAGAGCAAAATCCTATGGTCGGCACCCCCTGCTCAATCCCTTTCTAATTATTCAATGCCCTAAGCACCATTGCCAATCGCCAAGGTGAAAAGCAACAGGGAGAGCGGGCACGCCTGCCTCGTCCCACAATATACCCCAAACTCAACCGGTTCGTCCAAATGCTTGCCACCGGCGCCCTGTACTGCAGCCTGACCTAATCCACAAATCCGTGCCCACCACCCCAATGCTCTCCGTGAACCCCTCAACTCTCTCTCCACTGCCAACACCGACTGATCCAGACTTGGGTCCAGGACCATATTGAATCCACCCCCCATAATCAGCCGCTGCGTGTCCAGGTCCAGGATCTTCCGGAACACCCGCCTCATAAAGTCCATGCCGTTCCAAGTCGGGACATACACATTTACCTATCCTACATAAACTTAAGTCTAGAGCTAACAAGACCATGGGTGAGGATTTCAGCAGCAGATCAACTCATGGAGGGGCAATGATACAGAGGAAGAAATGGCAGTCTTCGTAGTTGATATGACCGGAGTGGTCAAACGGCGGCTGGTGAGCCAAATGCGGCTTTTCGGCCCATAGCGTGTGTCTTTTCCCTCCGGGGCCCAATCCTGAGATTGCGCTGTGGAGATCAAAAGAAAATGAGGCAGTCTCGGAAAAAAAAACTTAATGGCTTGCGGCTGTTCCCCCAATCCTGAGGTGGCACTTGCGGACAATCGGAAAAAGAACGAGCCAGTCTGAACAATAACAAGAAAATATGTAACAGTGAAACTATGTAGGACCACCGGGAAACTACAAAGGAAATCTCACGACGGTGCTGGAACAGATAATTGGTCTTTCACCCTTATTCCTGTTTACCAATTTGTTCCAGCACTGTCACAAAATTTATTTTGTAGTTCTCATACTTAGTCCTCATGACTCTAGCCAATTTTGAAATCTGATGCCTCGGAGGTTTGGTAGGAAAACCTGGGCAGCACGGTAGCATAGTGGTTAGCACAATGGCTTCACAGCTCCAGGGTCCCAGTTTCGATTCCCGGTTTGGGTCACTGTCTGTGTTGAGTCTGCACATTCTCCCCGTGTATGCGTGGGTTTCCTCCAGGTGCTATGGTTTCCTCCCACAGGTTAGCTGGACTGGCCATGATAAATTGCCCTTAGTGTCCAAAATTGCCCCTAGTGTCAGGTGGGGTTACTGGGTTATGGGGATAGGGTGCAGGTGTGGGCTTGGGTAGGGTGCTCTTTCCAAGAGCCGGTGCAGACTCGATGGGCCGAATGGCCTCCTTCTGCACTGTAAATTATATGATCTGATTCTATATGAAAAACTGAAGATTGCTTCCTGTTTTTGGGTGGGGGGGGCCCTTCTCTTCCGTTTCCCTCCATGTCACCCAGCCATCATTACCTTTCAGATCTCTTTCCGGGTCTTTGACCAACCCCAATCTCTACCCAGCCCATTGCAACTTCTCAGCCTTTGTACTTAATTTTATCTTTTAATCTTGCTCCTCCTTGGGCTGGGATGCTGACTCATTGGGTAGAGTTCTGCACTGTTAATCCTGTGTAAGCTTGATGAATGAAAATGGCATAATCAAATTGTTAGAAACAGAAGTAGGAATATGAAAACTGTTTTTAAGCCGGAATAGAAGAAAGATTTTACATTCATTGTTCAAATCTATTTGCCTTATATTGTGCGGTCGATTCCAGCCCCACAGACCCTGGAGTCCCAGCACAAGTAAATGAAGCAATAATTTGTATAAAATTTGCAGAATCCTTGGCCCCTTGACTGCTCAATAGGTTATAGCCACCAGGTTTGTAAATTGAACCCAATAACTGTTTATTTATAACAGGAATAAAGTTGAACTATGCAATAATTATAACCGAATAATGGCCAGATAATCTTTACCCCCTACCCAAACACACAGTGGGAGGGAAAGGGGTAATAATGAGAATTAAAATGAAATGAAAGATGAGTGTCCTTGCTTCCCATGTCAAAGTTGTTGCAAAAGGTCCTGACAGGCCTCACCGTGGCACCGTTTAGCACTGGTCCATACAAATGTGGACCAGGCTTAATGGCATCTGGGAAGTTCCCCAGGCCATCGGTGCAATGGCACTCCTGCCAGCTGGGTACCTTGGCACTGCCACCCTGACACGATGCTTGAGTTCTACGTTGCCCGTGCCAGGGATTGGACCCGGAGGCCTTCCCTTATGAGGAGGGGGGGTTGAGGACCCCCTAACAGGTAAGTTGGGGCATTAAGGGGTTCTGGAGGCTGTGGTGGTGGGGTGGGGGGGGGGGGGGGGTGAGAGATCGGGGCAGGGCATTTAACAATGGCGTCCCAATCGCTTCCTGTACTGACTAGCTTAGCTTGAGGTACGTGCGGCCTCGGTAGGGTGTTCCTCGCCGAGGCAAATAGAAAAAAAAGTTGTTGCTGCAGACCGTCCTCCCACGTTGATTGTTGATCTGGGGTTGAAACCACCGGTTGGATTGCTAATGAGTATCTTCTGCTAGAAACATTCATTCAGTGCTTCCAGGCTGTAGGGTTTCCCCTGGGGGAGTCACTTTAACTTTTATTACCCTGCACCTTTACTCAAAGAAACAGCCTCAGGTCAGTTTGATTCTTAAGACTCTCGGTCTCATCGTCTCCTCAGCTCCAGCCTGTTTTTAAAAACGTAACTGGTTTCCAAGCTCACCAGAATGTCCCCCAGCTTTACTGAGGAAAAACAGAGCATCGGAAAAGCAGCTTCCACGTGATTTTGCAGAGGGCTGTTAACATTTCAGGGAGAGACCCCCAAAGAGTCCCCCCCCCCCCCCAAGCTCTGCCTTCAGGAATTAAAACACTCACAGGCTGGATGGAGAGGAAAGCTGGCGGTATCTGTTTTCCTGGAGAGCGCTCTGGTGTTGCTTCTGCTGCTGGGTTATTAAAACTTAAAGCAAAATGAATCCTTCTGGCTCTGCAGAGCACTCCAGAACAGTCAGCATAGAGTATCAGCTAAGGCCTGGTAATTTGAGCCAGGTCTGGCCGTCGGCCAACTCCACCAAGGTGCATCAGCACTGATCTCCCTGGAATTTGCTCATCTGAAATGTCTCTTTGCAACCTGCCTTGCCTTAGGTCATAGGTCAACCCTCAGTTTACCAGCCACTCAAATTAAAGGTGAAGTACATCCTAAAGGCAGAGGCACATTAATTGTCCAGGTACAATAATTGAAACAGCAGAATAACTAAAATTAAAATGAGAAAACAACGGATAAACAGGGGTTAACAGGAGGATCCTCATCTGCAATGCATCACTCACTCACTACAGAGCCAGTAACTTGAAACACCACTGCAAACTGAATCACAACAACTTTCATCTGATTATCCTCCTAAATCAGAATGACAGAAGAAGTTGTTAACCATGTTAAAACCATCCCTAAATAGCCAGAAGCAGTTGATGGAGGGTTAACAAATGCGGATGTACCACTGGATGAACTCATCAGTGTTGCAACGGATGGAGCACCTGCAATGCTGGGGAAACATGAAAAGTGATCCCAAATTTCTGTAGTTTCTCACTATTCATTGCGTCATTCATTGTGATAATCTGGCACCCAGATACTTCCAAGTACAAAAATGTTATGAAAATGGTCCTCTAAATTGTCCACTCAAATGGGAAGACTCACTGACGGTTCAGAATGTTATTGAAGAACTGGGATCTCAAAGACCAGCCTGATGATTTATCTTTCCAAGTGTTTTGTGAGGTGCTTGTTGACCAGCCGTGTCTTAAATAGGTTTGTGGAACTGTTGGAGCCTATCATTGCATTTCATGGAAAAGTCCTATCCACAAACTGGAAGATAAAGAATGGATACTGGATCTGATGTTTCTCACTGATATAATGCAGTCTCTGTGAGCTCTCAATTTGGCCATCCAGGGGCAGGATAACATTATTTCTGACTGCACTTAGAGAGTTTCCAGTTTCCAGAATACAGTGAGGCTTTGGCTAAAAAACATAGTATCAAAAAATTTAAACCATTTTCCACATCTCAAAAGGAGGGTGAACACATCTCCTCATTTTTGAAGTGAAAAATCACAAACTCAAAAGAATACAGAGATAAAATCCAAAGACTACTTGATAATTTTTGAGCTAGGTTTGATGACTTGCAGAAGTTGACATTCTGTTTTGCTTTCCATGTAAACCCATTCATGGTTGATGTGGTCAATCATGGTTGGCCGATTCGCGAACCTCTGGTTACAGAAACATGTAGAAATCAAACTATTGGACTTCCAGGAAGATGGGGGTCTAAAGATGATGCACAAGTCACAATCTACACAAGTTATTTTCTGGGAGCAAATGCCAGAAACAAAATATCCATAACTCAAGATAACTAATGTGCAACTCAGTTCAATTTTCAGGACAAGCTACTGATGTAAATTGCTGTATTTTGTCATAACGTTTGTCAAGTCAAAACATCATGCAGTCATTATAAATCGAAACTGACGGAGCTCCTTCATACAGTCTTGATCACATATATCAGTTGGGGTTTCACAGACTTACAGCTAAGATGGAGACCCACAAGACTTCTATTAGCAGGTTTTGTGGCTCTCAAGCATCTGAAGATTATCATATGTGGCCATTGAGTTCAGCAAGTTTGGCTATCCCTGGGATATGTGGACAGTGGTTCATCTCAGTATCAAATATGCCTCCAACATTGCCTGGCTCTGCCTCAAATAGTTGCCAGGGAGAGGAATGGAGTCAGTGGCTAGGTAATGGAATTTGTGGTGGCTACTGAAGATAATGATTTTCGCCTATATTTGTTTGGAGGAAGTTTCTGCTCTTCCAATACTCTGTCAGAGAAACAGTATGACAACTTTGAAGCAATGGACAAGACAGGTGGCAGTGTGTTAGAACTGCGTTTCATTCACATATTTGTGAAACCTGCCATTGCGTTTATGGATGATGTCACTAAGGAGCAGTATGTAGTATGTACATGAGAAAAAGGAGAGACATTGATAGATCTTTGGGGACACAAGAAGTAATGGAAGAGAAGCCATTGTAGGTGATTCTCTGGCTATGATTAAATGGATAATAATAGAACCAGGTATCCTACCCAGCTGGACAACAGTGAAGAAATGTTGATAGAAAAGTGTGGTCAACTGTGTTAAAGGCTGCATAGTGACGAGGGGGATGGAAGAGTCAAGAGGTTTTTTTTTGAGAGACAATGGTAGAAACATTTGAAGAGGAGAAGGAAGTACCTGAGGAGAAGGAACTATGAACAATATCAGCTAACGCATGGGGGCCAGGAAGGAAAGTTGGATGGTCAGTAGCTTGATGAGAATAGCATTGATGAATGGTAGAGGACACAAAATTTTAAATGCAAGGTGTGAAGGGCGGAACAAATGAGATATTCAATGGAAGAGAAGGTGCCACTGAGTAGGAAGACTGATCAAGGTATGATTTTTGTTAAGCAATAATATTAAGGAATATGGGCTAAAGGCAGGTATATGGAGTTACGCCACAAATCAGCCATGATCTCATTGAATGGCAGGACAGGCTTAAGGCTGAATGACCTTCTCCTGTTTCTATGCTCCTAGAGATGTTGTCAATGCATCCTGATTTAAACTGGGCAAGCAGTGGCAGGTGTAGCTAGGTAGCATCATGAAAGAGGTTGGTCTTCCTTCCCCTACTTTAATTTGATTTTTAAGAAATTAAATTTTTGCTTTGCTCCAGGGTGAAGAATTCAGATGATGGAAAGATATCCCTGGAGATGTCTCTGGGTCAGCTCCTGCGGCGCGCATCTTCAAAAGCCTCTGACCTCCTCACCTTTAACCAGTCGAGTGGATCTTCCAGAATTCTGGATGGTGAAATTATTTACTCAAAGAACAATGTTTGCGTCCATCCATCAGACCTGCTGCGAGGCCTTGGAGAACACCACCCAGGTATGGTACATGCAGCTGAACTGTTCTTCATGGTCCAGATTTGAGCAGCCGTCACTCCTTAAAATGTTTCCAGTTTAGTTAATGTGTTGATTCTAATGAGCAATGGATTGAAATCTGCAATTGCACCCAACCTACACTTGACCACATATTGATTTAGATAGTTGGTAATTGCTCGCTTTCTTTTAGCGGCTAGTTAGCAACCATAAATTGCTGCTGATTTTGCTGATGGATAAAATCGGGTTGCACAGTGTGGAAGATTAGTAAGAACAAACAGCTATCACTGTGCCACTTTTGAGCATTTTTCTACCAGTTCAAAAATTACACGGACAGAATTGAAGAAACAGGACTGTCCTCCTGCCTCTTGGTCATACAATCATGGTCATCCATGAATCAGACAGGAAAGGGAGACTTGCATTAATTTATATATATATTCTTATAATAAACATTTTATTGAGGTATTTATGGTTTGACAACAACAAAATAAACAATGTACATGAATTTAACATAGTGAAAAAGCCGTCTTCCTCCCTTACAGGTCCCACCTTTACTAACTCCCTACTCTAAACTAATCTGACCCCCAGCCCCCTTCAGCTGACGGTTAATTTTCCGCAAAGAAGTCGACGAACGGCTGCCACCTCCGCGCGAACCCTAACAGTGACCCACTCAAAGCGAACTTGATTTTCTCCAGACAGAGAAAACTAGCCATGTCAGTTAGCCAGGTCTCTGTCGTCGGGGGCTTTGTGATCCTCCAAGCTACTAGAACCCGTCTCTGGGCTACCAGGGAAGCAAAGGCTAGAACATCTGCCTCTTTCTCCTCCTGGATTCCCGGGTCTTCCGACACTCTGAAAATCGCCACCTCTGGAGTCGGTGCCACCCTTGTTTTCAACACCTTGGACATGACCTCCGCAAACCCCTGCCAGAATCCTCTAAGCTTCGGCCATGCCCAGAACATATGGACATGGTTCGCTGACCCTCCCGCACACCTTGCGCACCTATCTTCTACCCCAAAGAACCTGTTCATCTGGGCCACTGTCATGTGGGCCCGGTGAGCGACCTTAAATTGTATCAGGCTGAGACTGGCACATGTTGTAGACGCGTTGATTCTACTCCACGCGTCCGCCCAGGGACCATCCTCTATCTCTTCTCCTAACTCCTCTTCCCACTTGCGTTTGAACTCCTCGGTCTGCGTCTCCTCTGACCCCATGAGTTCCTTGTAAATGTCAGAAACCTTCCCTTCCACCCACACTCTAGAAACTACCCTGTCCTGTATCCCGCTTGGTGGTAGGAGCGAGAAGGTTGAGACCTGCCTGCGTAGGAAGTCCCGCACCTGCAGGTACCTAAATTAATTTCCCCTCGCCAATCCAAATTTCTCCTCCAGCTCCCTCCAGCTATAAAAGCTCCCCTCTATAAACATATCCCCCATCCTCAATCCCTGCTCTCTGCCATCTCCGAAACCCTCCATCCATCCTTCCCGGGGCGAACTGGTGATTATTACAGATTGGAGACCACACCGATGCCCCTTCCGCCCCCACATGCCTCCTCCATTGCCTCCAGACCCTCAGGGCTGCCACCACCACGGGGCTGGTGGAGTACTGTGCCTGTGGGAACGGTAGAGGCGGCGTTACCAACGCCCCCAAACTAGTGCCCTTGCATGAAGCTGCCTCAGCACGCTCCCATACCGACCGTCCCCCCACAACCCACTTCCTGGTCATGGCTATATTCACCGCCCAATAGTAATTGCTAAAGTTCGCCCCCCCCCGGCACCGCTCAACCATCCCCTTTTTTACTCGCGGGGTCTGACCTGCCCATACAAAGCCAGTGATTACCTTATTGACCCGTTTAAAAAAGGACCGTGGAATAAAGATGGGAAGACACTAAAACACAAGCAGGAATCTCGGGAGGACCGTCATTTTCACTGCCTGCACCCTCACAGCTAGTGACAATGGGAGCATGTCCCACCTCAGAAAACCGTCCTTCATTTGGTCTACTAATCGGGCCAAATTTAACTTGCGTAGCCGTTCCCATTCCTGTGCCACCTGGATACCGAGGTACCAAAAGCTTCCCCCTACCACCCTAAACGGCAGTTGCCCCAATTGCCTCTCCTGCCCCCTTACCTGGATCGCGAACATCTTACTTTTCCCCATATTTAGTTTATACCCCGAAAACCGGCCAAAGTCCCCCAAAATCCTCATAATTTCTTCCATCCCCTCCAGTGGGTCCGATACATACAAGAGCAGGTCGCCTGCGTAAAGCGAGACTCTGTGTTCCACTCTTTCCCCCCCCACCCCCCGGATCAGCCCCTTGAGGCTCTCAGCGCAATTGCCAGCGGCTCTATGGCTAACGCAAACAGCAGTGGGGAGAGGGGGCATCCCTGTCTCGTCCTCCGATGCAGCCTGAAATAGTCGGATGTTGTCCTGTTCGTCTGTATGCTCGCGACAGGAGTACCTGCCACAGTTATTACCATTCCACCCGATCAAAAGCCTTCTCTGCGTCCATTGCGATCAATACCTCCACATCCCTACCTTCTGGGGGCATCATGATCACATTTAACAACCTTCTTACATTGGCCACCAAATGCCTACCCTTAATGAACCCCGTCTGGTCCTCCCCAATCACGTCCGGAACACAGTCTTCAATCCTAGAGGACAAGATTTTGGCCAACAGTTTGGCATCCACATTCAATAGGGATATCGGCCTGTAGTACCCACATAGGTCTGGGTCCTTGTCCCGCTTCAGGATCCATGAGATCGTGGCCTGTGAAATCTTTGGGGGAAGCACCCCACGCTCCCTTGCCTCATTGAATGTCCTCATTAACAGCGGCCCCAATATCCCAGAGAACATTTTATAAAACTCCACTGCTAACCTGTCCGGCTCCGGGGCTTCACCCGACTGCATGGCCTTCGGAGCCTCTGCTATCTCTTCAAACCCGATCGGGGCACCCAGCCCTTCTATCAACCCGCCGTCCACCTTTGGGAAATTCAGCCCCCCTAAAAAGTGCCTCATCCCCTCCGGCCCAGCTGAGGGTTCCGACCCATACAGCCTACTGTAAAACTCCTTGAATGCCTTATTCACCCCTGCTGAGTCTCCAACCAGGTTCCCGTACCCATCCTTTACTTTCCCAATCTCCCTGGCTACCTCCCTCTTTCTAAGTTGCTGCGCGAGCATTCTGCTGGTCTTCTCCCCATGCTCATAGACCACCCCACTCGCCTTCCTCAGCTGCTCTACCGTCCTCCCTGTAGTTAACAAGCCATACTCCGCCTGTAGCCTCCGTCGTTCCCTTAAAAGCCCTGCCTCTGGGTCTCCGCATACCTCCTGTCGGCCTGCAATATCTCCTTTATCAGTCGGTCCGTCTCTGCTCTGTCTGCCTTCTCCCTATGGGCCCCTATTGAGATCAGCTCCCCTCTAACCACCGCCTTCAATGCCTCCCAGACCACCGCCGCCGAAACTCCACCCGTGTCATTGATTTCCAGGTAGTTCTGAATACATTTCCTCAGCCCCAAGTCCCACATCTAGCCGGCGAATACCCCGTGTCCACTACCCCCGTCAGTAGAGCCCTATTCAAAATAGAAAAATCTATCCGGGGGTACACTTTATGCATGTGTGAGTAGAAGGAGAACTCCTTCACTCTTGGCTGCCCAAATCTCCATGGGCGCCTCCCCCCCTCTGCTCCATAAACCCCTTTAGCTCCTTTGCCATTGCTGGCAGCCTGCCTGTCCTTGAGCTCGACCGGTCTAAACCAGGGTCAATAACTGTGTTAAAGTCCCCTCCCATGACCAACTTATGCGAATCCAGGTCCGGGATCTTCACCAGCATTCTCTTTATAAACTCCACAGCATCCCAATTTGGCGCGTACACATTTACTAATACCACCTGCAACCCCTCCAGTTTCCCACTGACCATAATGTACCGGCCTCCCATATCCGCAACTATTCTTCCCGCCTCAAATACCACTCACTTATTAATCGGGATCACAACCCCTCTAGTCTTCGAGCCCAGTCCCGAGTGAAAAACCTGTCTGACCCATCCCTTCCTTAATCTGATCTGATCAGTTACTCTAAGGTGCGTCTCCTGTAGCATTACCACGTCCGCCTTCAGTCCTCTCAAATGCGCGAACACGCGTGCCCTCTTAACTGGCCCATTTAGCCCTCTCACATTGCATGTGATCAGCCTAGTTGGGGCCCCCCCTTCGCCGATCAGCCATCACCTTTCTTGGGCCAGTCTCCATCCTGCGCCCACGCATCTGTCGGCCCACCCCCAGACAGCCTCCGCCCCCGACCTCCTTTCTGTCCCACAGCAATAGTCCCTCCCCCATCTGCAGAACATTTTCACCCCCCTCTGCCTAGTAACAGCACTATGTAAACTGACCCCTTTGACAAACTTAACATCTGCTCACCCCCCACTGCGCTTTCGTTAGCTACCCCGCCCAGCTAGCTTGGTGACCCACCCATGGCGCCAAACATTCTCCCACCTATTGTTCCCTCCCCACCTTCCACACCCCCCCCACTTGCTCGGACACACATATTCAAAAGAAAAGCAGTCCCAACACAATTGCCCTAAAAAAAGTAAGAAAAACACGATAAACAAAGAAAAGATCAAACAGAAGATCCAGCATCTAACAAACACACCTCCATCCCCCATCAGTGCAAATGGAAACTTTAACTCACTCAGCTATGCAACAGGCCCCAAATCAATACAGAAGGCATTACAAATAACGTCCCAAAAAAGGGAAAACAAGAAACATTTTTAACGTGAGCGCTGCAGCAAAGTTCAAAGTCCTCAGTCCGCCACCGGTCCTTTCCTTCTAGCGAAGTCCATCGCTTCCTCGGGTGACTCAAAATAAAAATGCTGCTGCTCATACGTGACCCAGAGACGGGCCGGATACAACAGTCCAAACTTCAACTTTTTCTTAAAAAGGCTCGCCTTTATCTGATTGAACCCTGCTCTTCTCCTGGCCACTTCCGCACTCAGATCCTGATAGATCCGCAGGATACTGTTCTCCCATTTACAACTCCGTGTCTGTCTGGCCCACCGTAAAATACACTCCTTGTCCAAGTACCTGTGGAATCTCACTACCATTGCCCTCGGAGGGAGGGGGTCCCCCACTCGCGGCTTCCTCACAAGCGCTCTGTGCGCCCTTTCCACCTCCAAGGGTCGGGAGAAGGTCCCATTCCCCAGTAACTTCTCGAACATGCCCGCTATGTATGCCCCAGCGTCCACTCCTTCGGACCCCTCCGGGAGACCGACGATTCTCAAGTTCTGCTGGCAGGACATATTTTCTAGGTCCCCCACCTTCTCTAGGAGCCTTTTCTGCCTGTCTCAGCATTCCCACCTCCAACTCCATCGCAGTTTGATGTTCCTCCTGCTCAGCCAGCGCCTTCTCTACTTTCTGGATTGCCCGATCTTGGGCGTCCAATCTAAGTTCCAGCCGCGCAATCGACTCTTTAATCGTGTCCAAGCATTCCTGCTTCTGCTTAGCGAAGCCCTCCTGAATAAACTGCATCAGCAGCTCCGTTGACCGCTGGGTCGACAAGCCAGGACTCTGGTCATCTGCCATGCTTTCTCCCGCTGAAACTTCAGCCCAAGCCTTCTCAGTACGTCTATTTCTTCCTTTGCGAGCACTTCTAGCCTGCCTCTCCATGCACCGATGTAGGAATCTACTCCACAATTGCAACAAAAAAAAAGCCAGGTGGCGCCGGAGCAAGGTGACTCTCTGCGAGCTCTCCCCAACAGATCCACTTTTTACTTAACTTATACTCGTTCACATTGTATACCTTGTGTTGCCCTATTATCTATTTTCTTTTGTTCCCTTTTCTTCCCATGTACTTAATGATCTGTTGAGCTGCTCGCAGAAAAATACTTTTCACTGTACCTCGGTACACGTGACAATAAACAAATCTAATCCTCTACCATCAATTTGCCGAATCAAGACCGATAGAAAATCGGGGGAAAAGGTCCAAAGGTCCGACCCGAGCGGGAGCCACTAAATGTGCGACCTACTCCTTCATAGCCGCCACCGGAAGTCTTAATTTATATTTTTTTTTAAAGAGATTTACAAAATGAAAACACATTTCTAACGTACCATTTTGTTGAATGTTGCCATCGATGCAGCACCTGAATGCTAGCATTTGAGCATCATTACAAATAATGTTAATATTAATCTCGACTCAAAATCACCTGAAAGAGGCTTTCGAAAGCTGCGTAAACCTCTTCTATTGTTACCTGTCAATGGTATGAATAATTTCAGTTTCGCTTCTGTGCCACAAAATACAGCTTTTCTTTTATCCTGTCCCTTGCATTACACACAAACATGAGAGCTCTAGTTGAGATTTAGGGTTTCATCAACCACAAATTTAGTCAACACATATTGGTTGATTGGTAGATTTGTTTGCCTAAAAGAGCTGGCGTTAAGCTGCGTACTTTGCAGTGTTATGAAAATGCTGTCGCAAAAAGCAGACAGTAGAAGGTACTCCTGCTCTGTTGCATGGGTACATGTAGGAACATTATTGGGGTGGGGGAAAATACATTTCACAACAACCGAAGATCTTAGTGGATGTGTTAATTTAATGGATTTTAAATTAGCTTTTTGATCAACATCTGCTTAAAATCCACCACTTTTACTCTTTTCTGTTAATTAATGTGCCACCCTTTGCAGAAAACTGTATAACATCTTGTATATCTATTTGTAAAGCTGCTTTGTGTTTTCCTTTTTTTGGAGCCTGAACATTTGTATGCAAAGAAAGCATGGAAAGGTTGGAGCGAGCGCAAGGATCTCAGATTACAGCTTGAAGTCATTCCAGTAATACACCGACAGACTGCAAAACAATATGAATGTACTTGACCTTGAAAAGTTCAATCCCATTGACTGAAAACGGCAAATGAGTATTTGAGTATTTCGTGATCGGACCGTACCACTGAACTTATCTTCAGTTTCTCTTAGCCAAGGTTAATGTAGGGTGCCCTCTAGTGTTGAAGCCATTGCACTTGACCTATAGAAATAGATCAGAGCAAACCGAGTTCAAACCAAAACATTCAAAATATTCGCCATTGATCTGAAAATGGGCAAATAAATTCATCAGTAACTGAAGTAAAAATATCTTATTGACACCAATATTTGAAAAAGCAAAAAAATGTGATGGGTAGATAATACCAAGAGGTCTTTGTTCATTCTTTTATAGGTTAAATGTATTTTCTGTATTCTCTAAATAACAGCTATTGTACTGCAGAAAATTTGTACAGAGAATTTATTTTTAAATTGTTTAGCACGCCACTATTACAACTGTGTTTATGAACTGTCTCACTGAGGAGCAATTTTAAGAGGATGGTTTGTATATACTTTTAAAAGACACACAGGCAAAGCCAGTTCTTTAATAGGCAATAATATATTTGATATTATGTCCTTGGGCTGAAATGCTGACTGTGATTGGCTGAACAATAGTCACGCGTGAAAAGTAATATCATTAATGTTACCCAATATTTAATTAGTCAATAATTTTCTTCAGTAAATGACGTTATCAACAACAACAATTTGCATTTATGTAGCATCTTTAACATAGAAACATATTCCTAAGGCACTAAACTGAAACAGAATCAGACATAAAATGGACATGACTTAAAGGAGATGTTAGAATGGACCAAAAGCTTGATCAGTCAGGCGGATTTTACAGTGGGCCTTTAAAAGAAGTGGAGAGACAGAGAATTCAAGAGTCTACTTCCGAGATGGGACAAAGGGAGAAGGAGCCAAGAGTTGGAGGAATGCAGCATTCTGAGAGTTGGAGGACAGGTGGAAGTTACTGACATAAATAAATTGAAACATGAGAATTTTAAGTTGAAGCCATTGTGAGATGGGGAACCAGGCTGGGTTAGCAAGGACAGGGAAGATGGGTCAGCAAGACTTGGTGCAAGATAAGAACATGAATTATCGGGCTAGATTCTTCCGTCCCACCCACCGCAAGAACACCATGGGCGAGATGCGGACAATGGAGAAGTCCATTCACCTCGGGCGGAATTCTCTCGTTGCCGGCCGGATGCGGCCGGAGAATCCCACCCATCATCCTTCTGTCTAGATTCTCCAGTCAGGTGAAAGGTCCTCCTGCCTCTACCCTGTCTATGTTTATATGTTTCTGCAAGATCCCCTCTTATTCTAAACATGAGAATATATAGGCCCATCTTATTCTATGTCTCCTCTTAAAGACAGCCCCCTCATCCTAGGAATCAACCGAACAAGCTTCTGTTGCACCAATTTCAAGTATATGCTTTCTTTGATAAGGAGTCCAAAATTGTATACATATTCGTGGTGTGGTCTTCCCAAAGCCCTATTTTATTGCAGCAAGATGTGCTTACTCTTAGCCTTTATTGCAAGGGGCTAAAGTATAACATATAATTTGCCTTTCTAATTATTCACTCTACTTACATATCAGCTTTCTGTGATTCATGTTCAAGAATCCTCAAATCCCTCTGAATATTAGCATTTTCTAGTCTCCTTTTTTTATTCTTCCTACCTTGTGAATAATTTCACACTACCCCATATTATACTGCCTAATCACATAAGTGGTTCCTTATAGGAGGTTTTAACTTGCAGACACGGGGAAGATGTGAATTCAGCAGAGGCAAGTAAGTATTTGAACTATTCTCGGAGGTGAGAATGGAGAGGTCGGGGGATGGTTTAAGAAGGCCATTGTTCGTATTTGCTCTTGAGGATAAGAATGGTTGTTTGCAGAGGAGAGCAAGGTTTTGTAGTCCGTTCTGATCACTGATTTATGTACCACATACAGTCAACCCCGTGGACTTGAGGAAGTGAAAATGGGGGCCATGTAGGGGTTACAGCCAGATTGGGCGGATGTAGAGGTTAGTGGAAACCAGGATACCAAATTTGGTGAGGGAATGATTAAGCAGATTGGCAGCTGCACAAGGATTTTAGCGGGGAGCCAAAGTGTAGGCAGTTGGCTGGGGGCTCAAAATACAGTTTAATACATGACTTAAGGGGAAGAGATGTTGCAGAGTCAAATGGAAATGGGTTGTGGGTGGTGAGATACAAAGAAGTGCTGGCTTTGTTAATGGTCCAGAGGTGGCTCTGTTAATGGTCCAGGCCATGGGATTAGAAAGGTTGTGAAACTGCAAAGTTGAAGAAGTGATCATAAATATATGTGAAAGAGTTTATGTGAATAATGTTATATGCAATGGACAAATGTTGCCAAGGAACTTGGAACATGTCTGTTGATGTGTGCAAAAAAAATATTTTTAATATGCTATCTCTTGACTATTGAAACTCTCTAGATCTGTGTAATATCTACTGGTTCAACATCTATCAATTCAGATTAGGAAGCTAGGTTTTTGGCAAGACTTGCATTCCATTGGAAAAGCTTGGCTGTCCAAAATATAAGAAGGTGGCGCCGGAGCGAGGTGACTCTCTGCGAGCTCTCCCCAGATCCACTTTTTACTTAACTTATATTCGTTCTAATCTTTTAAAATTTAATTCTAAGACTAACATTATTACTAACCTCTTTTATCTTTTCTTGACCTATTATGCATTTTCTTTTATTCCCTTTTCTTCCCATGTACTTAATGATCTGTTGGGCTGCTCGCAGAAAAATACTTTTCACTGTACCGCGGTACACGTGACAATAAACAAATCCAATCCAATCCAATCCAATTTGAATTGGATAATTCTTTTTTTTATAAACGTTTTATTGAGGTATTTCTTTGGCATTTTAACAGCAACAAAATCAAACATATACATAACAAGAAAAAAATATATACATAATGCAAATTCCACCACCCTCTCCCGCAGGTCTTGCCATTACTTACCCCCCTGACCTAGGCTAACCTAACCCCCCCCCTTTCTGCTGACGATTAATTATCTGCGAGGAAGTCGACGAATGGTTGCCATCTCCGGGCGAACCACAGCAGAGACCCTCTCATGGCGAACTTAATTTTCTCCAGGCAGAGGAAGCCTGCCATATCTGAAAGCCAGGTCTCTGATTTTGGGGGCTTTGAGTCCCTCCATGCACAGCTATCCTCCACACCAAAGAACCTGCTCTTTCGGGCCACTGTCATGTGGATCAGGCTGAGCCTGGCACATGTTGCGGTAGCATTGATCCTAACGCGTCCACCCAGAGGCCCCCTCTATCTCTCCCCCTAGCTGTTCCTCCCACTTTCGCTTCAGCTCCTCGGTCTGCGTCTCCTCCGAACCCATAAGCTCTTTATATATGTCCGAGACGCTCCCCTCCTCTATCCATCCTCTAGAGACAACCCTATCCTGAATCCCCCTTAGCGGCAGGAGTGGGAAGGTTGGTACCTGCTTCCGTAAGAAGTCCCGTACCTGTAAATACCGGAGTTCATTTCCCCCAGCCAATGCAAACTTCTCCTCCAGCGCCCTCATACTCGGGAAGCTACCTTCCAAGAACAAATCCCCCATCCTCTCAATCCCCGCTCTCTGCCAAATTCGGAACCCCCCGTCCATCCTCCCCAGGGCAAACCGATGGTTGTCGCAGATTGGGAACCAGACCAACAGACTCTGCTCCCACATGTCTCCTCCACTGCCCCCAAACTCTCAGGGCCGCCACCACCACTGGACTGGTGGAGTACTGCGCCAGCGGGAACGGCAGGGGCGCCGTCACCAGTGCCCCTAAACTTGTGCCCTTACACGAAGCCGTCTCCATGCGCACCCACGCCGGCTTTCTCCCCCCCCCCCGGCCAGCCACCTCCTAACCATGGCTATGTTAGCCGCCCAGTAGTAATTACTGAAATTCGGCAGCGCCAGCCCACCATCTCCTCAATTCCGCTCGAGCATTGGCCACTTCACTCGCGGGGACTTGCCCCCCCCCCCCCGCCCCCCCCCCCCCCACACACACACACACAAAGCCCACGATAATCTTATTGATCCGCTTAAAAAAGGACCGCGGGATGAAGATGGGGAGGCACTGGAAAACGAAAAGGAACCTCGGGAGGACCGTCATTTTTACCCTACCTGCCAGAGACAACGGGAGCGCATCCCATCTCCAGAAATCCTCCTTCATCTGGTCCACCAACCAGGCCCGGTTGCTTGACCCGGTCGAAGGCTTTTTCCGCGCCCATCGCAACCACCACTTCAGCTTCCCTACCTTCCGGGGGGCATCATGATCACGTTTAGCAACCTTCTTACATTGGCCCCCAGCTGCCTACCCTTAACAAACCCTGTCTGGTTCTCCCCTATAACGTCCGGTGCACAGTCCTCAATCCTAGAGGCCAGAATTTTGGCCAGATGCTTGACATCCACGTTCAACAAGGATATCAGCCTATAAGAACCACACCGCTCCGGGTCCTTGTCCCTTTTCAAAATGAGTATGATCATGGCCTGTGACATCGTCTGGGGTAAAACCCCTCTTTCCTTGGCTTCGTTAAAGACCTTCAACAGTACCGGCCCCAATATTCCGGAGAACGTTTTAAAGAACTCGACTGGGTTGAATTGGATAATTCTACACTGGAGACCATGCTGAAGTATTTGAACTACTGAGCTTTTCAACAAAGGACTTTCAAAGATGAACTGACCAAGGACTTTCAGAGATGAAGTGAAAAATTATTTTCTTTGTGTGAAAAACGCTAGCCCATCAATAAAACTAATGCAACTTGTTTTGAAACGATAAAATGTAATCCTGCCTTCCTCAATTAACAATTTACTGAAGCAGCCTTCAATTGCAACCAATATTTATATTTTCTTTCCCTTTGTGTTGTAACACTGCTGTAGTTTAATAATCAAATTATGGGCATGTTCTCTGAGTATTATGCTTCAGACATGAAAATGTGCTATTCTAAAACTAGCATATTAATATTAAGTGTATGAAATGCCTTTCCTACTTTAGTGGAGGCATTCACCCATTTATTTTAACAGGTTAACACCTCTGTTTAAATAAAGGCACAGCAATTCCATTCAAGCATGCAAAATATTCATTTTGTATAATTTCAGGGCTTTGGTTTTACCTTGATGTGCATCCTCTGCATTGTGGATTATGACAATTTATTGGAACATTTCCCATTATACTGTAAATTGGAAATGTTTTGGAAGTCATTAACCCAAAACAGACTGGACGAGCAGTTGAATCCTCATAAATCCATAGCCACTGCAGTTTGGCCAGGAATGTAGGCTGCTTAAATAAAAGAACAGCTTATCATATTTATATCCAATTCACTTAGTCACTTCTGACACAGCTGAACCTAAATAAAAATAACTGAATTTTACAGGTAATTGTTAGCTAACAAGCAGGACTGACAATATTTAACAGTGTAAATTTGAATATTGCGAACAATCTGCCCTTGAATCAGGGATAAACATTTTTAACTGTACCATGGTCAGGATGGTTCGATAATAGGATTGTGTAAAGTGATTTGATGCATTTGTATTCACTTTAGTTCTATGTGATCATCTGGATTTAGCAACTGCTGTTAAGGAACACTAATTTTGTCATTTCTCATGGAAGGTTTTTTCCATTTTCATCCAAATGAAGTATCTTTATGGCCTCAACAGGATGTTTACGTTTGCTAGTGCTGATAAAACTGTAAATTCATTTAGTGGAATCTAAAACTGATTCTTTATATGAATTGCACATGGGGACATCCTCTTCCCTGATGCATGGTTTTTCCTAAAATATGACTAGAATAGAGGTAACTGAATAATTAGGAAGAAACCTTTTCAAATAGTTCTGCAATTTTAGGGGATGAAATTATAAGGGTTCTTGTGCTTAAAATATTTTTGTCTTTTCAGTTTTAAACAGCACAAGGATAACATCAGCATACGTTTTATGGAGTGATTATGTGGGCCGCCATGTTTAAGCTTGTTTCTGCAGATTTGAATTTCATTTATGTTCTTTCATGTGGGTGTTACTGGCAAGGCCAGCATTTGTTGCCCTTCCATAATTGCCCTTGAACTGAGTGGCTCAAGGCCATTTGAGAGGGCAGTTCAGAGTCAACCACATTGCTGTGGGTCTAAAGTCACAAGTCTGATATATGGAGGAATCCAGAAAAATGATATTATAAAGTATGGTAATTTTGTTGATACGAATAACTCCTTCATTTTTACGTTTGAAACTGAAATGAGATGAACTCTTCCCTCATGATCAAAACCACTTCAATTGTCAGAATTCAATTTTAGAATGTTGTAGCCTTCGGTGCAGTAAAAGGAATGAGCTATAATGCCGTTGTTGTAGTTTTAATCTGTTCAATGTGCTACCAATTTAAGAGGAGAGTTGCAGAGGCAGTGGAGAGGGTCCGTGGTAAACGTTAAGGCTGGACCATTGTGACGGTCGGGGGAGTTTGAAGAAGCTGGGCTCCTTCTCTCTGGAGGTGGTTGTGCTGACCTAATGGAGGTATTAGAGGTGTGGGGTCTTGGTGTGGTGGGCGTGAAGAAAATGTTTCTACTTGAGGGAAGACCATAAATATTGAACTGAATTAAGTTTGTATTTATTGTGTATGTGAGTATTTTATTGTGTAATGATATGTCATGTCGTTCTGCTTTTTCGTTTCACTTAAAATAACTTATTTTCCTTGGCTTCTCTTCTTTCCTCCCCCCTCCTTCACATCCAGGATATTTATGCATACATTTGGAAAAGGATGAATTACTGGGAACAACACTTATTGTCACCTGGATCCCAAATACCCGAATCCAACGACAGGATGAAGAGGCTTTAAGATACATCACACCTGAAAGTTCTCCTGTGCGGAAGGTACGACGTAGGAGATACCGACATGTACATGCGCCTGTTGTACATCAGCCTATGAGCACCACAGGACAAAAACAAGAATTGGTTCCACCTGAGGACGATGAGATAATAACTGTATCGGAAAGCATGACTAACTCCATGCATATTGGCTCACCAGGGACAGAGCAGAGCGCATCACCACATTCCCTCACATTGCAGATTTCCCACAGTGCACTACAGCAAGCTCACAGTGACTCAGAAAGGTGTTCAGCAATGACTTGCCAGGACAACCAGAAAGACCCAGAGGTTTCTGCAGAAAGTCAGAACCAGGCTAATTTGAAAAGGGAGCAAGAAGATGAAGCATCATATGATCTAAATACTGAAGATGTCAGCAGGGACAGCACCATTGGCTCGGATTCTGATACATTCTCATCTCCATTATGTCTGTCTCCAATTGGTGACCCTATGGCAGAAAGTAGCAGATCTGTGTTTCTTGATGCAGAAAGCAGGTACCGGTGCTGGATGTTCTGTTAAAGATCTCACTGTTAGTTTTGAAATACCATATCAAAGACATTCTATCACTAAATAAATATGATAAGAACTATTGCTTAACAAACTTGGGCATCTGGGGAATTACACATTTATAGGTGAAGCAGGGCTGTGGTTATCAATACAAGATCGCATACAAGTGTGACAAAGCTCGATAAGATGGCATGAAACATCTGAATATTTATTCTTTTTTTTTAAAAGAAACATTTTATTGAGGTATTTTTTGGTATTATAACAACAACACAATAAACAATGTACATGAAACTAAACATCGTGCAAAAGCCGTCTCCCTCCCTTACAGGTCTCACCTTTATTAACCCCCTACTCTAAGCTAAACTAACCCCCCCCTTCTGCTGACGATTAATTTTCCGCGAAGAAGTCGACGAATGGTTGCCACCTCCGGACAAACCCTAACAGTGACCGTCTCAAGGCAAACTTGATTTTCTCCAAACCGAGAAAGCTATCCATGTCCGATAGCCAGGTCTCCGACTTCGGGGGCGTTGAGTCCCTCCAAGCTAATAGTATCCATCTCCGGGCTACCAGGGAAGCAAAGGCCAGAACGTTTGCCTCTTTCTCCTCTTCCGACACCCCGAAAATCGCCACCTCTGGACTCAGCGCCAGCCTTGTTTTTAACACCGTGGACATGACACCTGCAAACCCCTGCCAAAATCCCCTAAGCTACGGACATGCCCAGAACATGTGGACATGGTTCGCTGGTTCTCCCGCACATTTTGCATACGTGTCTTCCACCCCAAAGAATCTGCTCATCCGGGCCACTGTCATGTGAGCCCGATGAACGACCTTGAATTGTATCAGGCTGAGCCTGGCACATGTTGCGGACGTGTTGACTCTACTCAACACGTCCGCCCATAGACCACCCTCTATCTCTCCTCCCAGCTCCTCCTCCCATTTGCGCTTCAGCTCCTCGGTTTGCGTCTCCTGTGACCCCATAAGTTCCTTGTAAATGTCCGAGGCACTCCCTTCTCCTACCCACCCTCTGGAAACTACTCTGTCCTGAATCCCCCTTAGCGGTAGGAGCGGGAAGGTTGACACCCGTTTACGTAGGAAGTCCCGCACCTGCAGATACCTGAATTTGTTTCCCCTCGCCAACCCAAACTTCGCCTCCAGCGCCCTCATACTCGGAAAGCTCCCCTCTGTAAACATATCCCCATCCTCTCAATCCCTGCTCTCCGTCATATCCGGAACCCCCCATCCATTCTTCCTGGGGCAAACCGGTGATTATTTCAGATTGGGGACCAGACCGATGCTCCCTCTGCTCCCACATGTCTCCTCCATTGCCCCAAGACTCTCAGGGCCACCACCACCACGGGGCTGGTGGAGTACCGTGCCGGCGGGAATGGCAGAGGCACAGTTACTAACGCCCACAAACTGGTGCCCTTGCGTGAAGCCGCCTCCATACGCTCCCATGCCGACCCCTCCCCCACCACCCACTTCCCGATCATGGCTATATTCGCCGCCCAGTAATAGTTACAAAAATCTGGCAGCACCAGCCCGCCCTCTCCCCGACTCCGCTCAAGCATTACCTTCCTTACCCGTGGGGTCTTGACCGCCCAAACAAAGCCAGAGATCACTTTGCTGACCCGTTTAAAAAAGGACCATGGAATAAAGATGGGGAGACATTGAAACACGAACAGGAATCTCGGGAGGTCCGTCATCTTCACCGTCTGCACCCTCCCAGCTAGTGACAACGGGAGCGCGTCCCATCTCCGAAAATCGTCCTTCATTTGGTCTACTAGCGGGGTCAGATTTAATTTATGCAGCCGGTCCCATTCCCGCGCCACTTGAATGCCTAGGTACCTAAAGCTTCCCCCTACTAATCTAAACGGCAGCTCCCCCAATCGCCTCTCCTGTCCCCTCGCCCGGATTGCAAACATCTCACTTTTCCCCATATTTAGCTTGTACCCCGAAAACCGGCCAAATTCCCCTAGAATCCTCATGATTTCTTCCATCCCCTCTAATGGATCCGATACATACAGAAGCAGGTCGTCTGCATTGAGCGAGACTCTGTGCTCCACGCCCCCCCCCCCCCCCTCCGGACCAGCCGCTTCCAACCCCTTGAGGCTCTCCGAGCAATTGCCAACGGCTCTATAGCTAGCGCGAACAACAGTGGGGAGAGGGTGCATCCCTGTCTCGTCCCCCGGTGCAGTCTAACATAGTCCGATGTTGTCCTATTCGTCCGTACACTTTCCACAGGAGCCTGATACAGCAACCTGACCCAGTCAATAAAGCCCCGCCCAAATCCGAACCGTCCCAGTACCTCACAGAGATAATCCCATTCTACCCGATCAAAAGCCATTTCTGCATCCATTGCGATCACTACCTCCACCTCCCTACCTTCCGGGGCATCATGATCACAATTAACAGCCTTCTTACATTGGCCACTAACTGCCTACCCTTAACAAACCCCGTCTGGTCCTCCCCAATAATGTCCGGAACACAATCCTCAATCCTGGAGGACAAAATTTTGGCCAGCAGTCTGGCGTCCACATTCAACAGGGATATTGGCCTGTAGGACCCACACAGCTCCGGGTTCTTGTCCCGCTTCAGAATCAGCGAAATCGTGGCCTGTGACGTCGTCGGGGGCAGCACCCCTCTTTCCCCTGCCTCATTGAACATCCTCATCAACATCGGCCCCAATATCCCAGAGAACTTTTTATAAAACTCCACTGGGTACCTGTCCGGCCCTGGGGCTTTACCCGCCTGCATGGCCTTCAGACCTGAATATTTATTCTGATAGACAAGGGATTTAGTCAGTCTGATGTTGCCAGGGCTGAAGCTAAGAGGGAAGTGGTAGGCTAGCCAATATGTATTGGGGGAAGAAGAAGCATGCAAAGCAAGGAAATGAAGGAGCGATCCCTAAATTTGTTAAGTCACTGGCTGAGGTAGGTTGAAGAATTGCCAATTTTTGCGAAAGAAAGGCCGGAGTAAAGAAATTGGTTGCTTGCTTCTGTGGGTTATTTAGACTTCCAGGAGGCTTTTGACAAGGTCACACACAGCAAATTACTATGTACAGATAAAGCGCATAGGATTGTGAGATGGAGGAGTCCAGAACTAGGGATCATAGTTTGAGAACAAGGGGTAAACCTTTTAGGATTGAGGTGATGAGAAATTTCTTCACCCAGAGCGTGGTGAATCTGTGGAATCTGTGAAAATAGGTGAGGCCAAAACCTTGTGTTTCAAGAAGGAATTAGATGTAGCTCTTGGGACTAAAGGGATATGGGGGGGAGGCGGGTTCAGGGTATTGAATTTGATGATCAGCCGTGATCATAATGAGTGGCAGAGCAGACTCGAAGGGCCAAATGGCCTCCTCCTCGTATTTTCTATGTATGTTTCCATGTCTGCTACTCTCTAATACGTTCTTGCTGAGAAGGCTCTATCCTTGACCTCCCTATTTCTGATTTACATGCTGCACATTGATGACAAAATGAAATGAAAATGAAATGGAAATCGCTCATTGTCACAAGTACGCTTCAAATGAAGTTACTGTGAAAAGCCCCTAGTCGCCACATTCCGGCGCCTGTTCGGGGAGGCTGGTACGGGAATTGAACCGTGCTGCTGGCCTGCCTTGGTCTGCTTTCAAAGCCAGCTCTTTAGACCTGTGCTAAACCAGCCCCTTCAGACTACAATTTCCAATTCTGCATGTACACTAACCATACTAAGTTGTACTTTATCAAAATCTCTCAACCCCTTCATTACCTCTATGTTGTCAGACTGCTTATCCGAAATCCAATCTTGGATGAGACAAAATCTACTCCAATTATACATTGGGAAGACCAATGCCTATGTCTTCAGCTTCTGCTAAAAACACTTGTTCCTAAGTCATTGATTCTATGTCACAGGTTCTGGATGAACCAGACTATTTACTAACTCTTCAAAGTATTTAGCCTTGAGCTGAGATTCAAGCCCCATATCTCCATCTAACGTAACTTATCTGCCTCCTGCCTTAACCATCTGCTGCTGAAGCCCTCATCTATGTTTTGTGTCCTCCAGACTCGACTATTCCAATGCTCTCCTGACTGAACTCCGATCTTGACTCTTGGCCCTGCGTAAGCTTTGCAGACTGTATCCTAACCAGTACCATGTCCCGTTTTCACCACACCCACCATGCTCGCTGATCTACATTGACACCCATTCCATTAATCCCTCGAATTTAACTTTCTCATTCTTGTGTTTAAATCTCTCCATGGCATTACTCTTCTCTATCTCTTTAACGTACTCCAGCTCTACAATCCTCTCAGCGTCCTGCCTTCCTGCAACTCTGGCCCCTTGTCCATCCTGCATTCATCCTGCCCCTTGTCCATCCTGACCCTAGCATTGGTGACCTTACCTTCAGCTGCTCTGGAATTCTCATTTTCAACCTGTTTACCCCTCTCTCTTCCTCTTTAAAACACTTGTTAAAATCTACGTCTTTAATCAAACTTTTGGTCACCTGTCATAATATCTCTTTATGTGGCATGGTGACAAATTTCGTATCAAAGCCCTGATGCAGCCAGTGGGATGCTTTATTATGTTAAACATGCTGTATAAATGCAGGTTGTTCTTGTTATTGTGTGCCGACATTTGGTATGTCCGATGCCACCTTTACAGTGGACGGCTTGAACTCAATCATTTCAAAAATGCTTTAATGGCAATTTTGGCCATGCATTTTATAAAATCTTGAATTGGTAGAATGCTAGCTGTTGAAAATGGAGATGTAGTTTGAGTGTTTTTTTAAATTTGCTCATAGGCTGTCAATGTTGCTGTCTAGGCCAGCTTTTGTTGCCCATCCCTAATTGCCCTTGAGAAGGTGGTGGGGATCTACTTGAACCATTCCCTGCAACAGTCCAACAAGGCAGCTCAGCACCACCTTTTCAAGGGCAATTGGGGATGGACAATAAATGCTGGCATAGCCAGCGACACCCACATACCATGAATGAATTTTAAAAATTCAAATTACATCTCTGTTTTCAACTGCTGCCATTCTATCAAATGTCACTCAAAACCTGTAACTATCTGGTATTTCCATACTAATACCAAAGGATTGACTCCAAATTGTTGATAATTCAAGTGAGCTGTCATATATAAGTGAAGACACAGTTGGGAATTTAACACACTTGTTGTAAATAAAGGTTTCTAAGTTAAGCATATGTTGACATTCTATCAGCAAATGAGGATTCTCTCGCTTCTCCCCACCTCCAAAGCATTCTGACTTTCTAAATGTTCAAAATATCCCAGATTACTGCACAATTTAGGAAAGTGTGGTAACCCATTTTCAAATGAAGCAGAGGAACGCCATTTTGATGTAATTAAGGTGTCTCCTCATAGAAGGTGGTCCTGAATAGTGAAGGTATACCAAAATATAATTCCCTATAATTATCTGGAAATTGCTTTTAATAACAGAATTTTCCATTGCCTACTTCATCACTTCCTGATGTGACTGAAGTAGAGAAGATAAACCTTGTTTTTTTTTAATGTACTGATGAGAAATGAGGTGGCACAGTGGGTGGCACAGTGGTTAGCACTGCTGCTTCACAGCACCAAGGACCCAGGTTCAATTCCGGCCTTGGTGACTGTGTGGCACGTTCTCCCCGTGTCATTCTCTGGGTGCTCCAGTTCCCTCCCACAGTCCAAAGCTGTGCAGGTTAGATGGATTGGCCATGCTAAATTGCCCCTTAGAGTCCAACGGTTAGATGGGGTTAAGGATTTTGGGTCTGGGTGGGCTGCTCTTTCGGGGGGTCAGAGCAGATTTGATGGGCTGAATGGCCTCCTGCACTGTAGGGATTCTATGAAATTGTTCGACATTTTGCAAATTCTGTTGTGGAGTGTTATTCGGTGCATGGTAAGCTGAAATGAATGGAGAAAAATCATACAAAATGGAAGGAAGCAAGCTAGTCTGAGAAAGTAAATGCTGCACAAAAGGTTCAATGGGGAAATTGTACAAGGAAATGTAGAAGTGTTATACACATCTTGCATAATAAAGATAGGTTGAGAACCATTTGCATGGTACAGGACAATTTGCACATAGTTGAGCTGTGACTATTTTAGGTGTATTTGTATTTCAAATTTAGCTTATTTTGTGGATAGGTATAGGTCATTTGATGCTGTGTTGTGATGCTGAACAGGGTAGCGAAGGAATTATTTTGGTGTTATGGCTATTGGATTTCACTGTAATTGCCAAGATTGCTGTTTGAAGTGTTCCACACACATCTCTATTTGCAGATTGTCATGTAGATATGAAACTGTATTCGCTGAACTAATATGAAAATGCTCTTTAGTAGCCAGGCTCTATTTTAAGTATCGGCTGCAATAAAGTTTCTTTTCCATTGGAAGCATACAAAACATATTTTTGACTACTTATCAGTAACTCATTGGAAGATATAGTCCCATGGCAACAAGTAACCCATTGAGGCAGCTACTTTGTTGCATTGTGCTGTCCCTTAAGCTTTGTTATATTATTTAGCTAATCGGGGTTCTCTTGTCAACTGTAAAGCAGTACTCCTGAGACTGAATTAGTATGCGACAGCTCACATACCTTTGCTATGACTGCATCACCCAGAGGAAGATTTCAGGTGTCAAAGCTTTGGGTCCAAAATTGGAACTATTTAATGATATAAGGTTAGACAAAATACCCTTGAGCACTCTGTTGTTCTACTAAATTATGCACACGAAGGTTTTCGTGGTTCTGTAAAGTGATTAATTTAAGCAATTAATACTGTTAAAAATTGATATGTGAGAAATTATACACTTTAGCTAGGTGACACATACATTTATGAATATGGTGTGTTTTTCCTAGTTGACTACAATTATCAGAATATATTTACAGCTCTTTCCCCCTTTCTCTCTTGCCCCCTCCCCCAACCTCCTGGACCTAAGCCATCCACACCAACATTGGCACACAATGTTCAAGTGATTAAGCTACACTGCCAGGACTATGCTGTACTGTTACTGACTGTTTGGGACTACATACAAATAAGCTTAGCCTTCACCTCCCAAAGAATTGCAGGCGAGCACTGGACCTCCACTCCACCTTTCTCTCGTGACCCGAGCAAGATCAGGAACTAGATATGCAAGGATATGTGTCTGTGTTCCAGCTCTGGCTTAATATACTTCATTTAGGGACCTGTAATACATTCTGTACTTTCCAGCATTCCATTCCAAAATTCTACTACATTTCTAACTTGTGTTTAATTTTAAAATTTCTCTTATTCTGTATTATTTCACATGTATCCAGCGTTTGGAAAACTTATTTGTATGTATTCAAATATGCAACTCACTGCACACTCACTCCTCTGTTAAAGAGCTGGTATCACTCTTATCTTCACTGATGGAAAATATATTGCATTGAATGACCTTTCAGCATATGCAGTAAAAGACCCCTTGTCTTTAAGGTCTAATTATAAATTGGGAAGCTCAAATTACATTAAGGAACTGTAGAGAACATGTCCTCTGTAATAAAGCATTATCAGTAAGTTTAATACTAAAAACAGAAAATGCTGGAAATACTCAGGTCAGACAGCATCTGTGGAGAGAGAAACAGTTTGCATTTCAGGTTGATGACCTTTCATCAGATTACCTGACAACCTGACAAAAGATCATCAACGTCAAATGTTAACTATGTTCCTCTTTACAGATGCAGCCTGACCTGAGATTTTCCATCATTTTCTGTTTCAATTTAATATTTCTGGCACCAGCAGTAGTTTGCTTTTATACTGGTGACTTTAGTATGTGCTTGATCCACCGTTCGTCCAATGATCGAGTTGTGTTCCTTTTCCATTGAATTTTGTTTAGGTTAATGTTTGACTTTTTAAAAAGACCTTAATGGTATAACTGGCTGTTTTTAAACGAACAATTTGATTTTAAAATGGCAGTGAATGTTTGATGTTATCAAATTTAAGAATTCCATTTTTTAAATCATTACTGTAGATAAGGTAATTCAGTGACAAGTGGTAAATTCAAAGTCATTGTTTAAGTTTCCCAACTAAAATATTTTCCACTCTAATTTAATTGTAGAAAACATACTTTAATCACTTTCTTTCCCCTTTTTCCTCATTATGCAGAGAGATGTGTGAAGAACATATGGCTAATTTGGCGAGCTCCATCTCAGACCACTCTTCTGATGCACAGTACACTTTGCAGTTTTCTGAGAATTATACACAACCGCACAACACAAAATGGGAAGAGCAGCAGAAGGTGTTGGCACTTGAGCAACTCTATGGTGTTTTTAGAGTTGATTTGGGCCAAATGCGATCACTGCGCCTTTTTTTCAGGTTAGAAATCTAGCTCCCTTTAATACAAGGAATTTCTCCATTTAGGATTTCTTTCTTTCTCCCTCCCATATGAATTATTCATTTATAAAGAGATGCTTCAGACGGTCTACCTAAAAGATACTTTCTGTAGCCCTGTTTTGATGATCTGGAATGACTCCAACATTCTCTATGGATAGTTCTGATAAGGAAGATGCTACTATCTTTGCTGCAGAAAGGTGTGGTAAAGCCTGCATGTCTGAACCTATTGTAATATATCGTATATCATATTATTAATATTACTGGGTCAGATTTAATAATGCAGTTGATGAGATAGTTGTTACTTGAAGAGTTGTTGTGCTTGAACCTTCACAGTAAACTGGTCCATAGCTCAGTTCTAGTTCAATTTGTGTTTGAGATTATATTGGAAAGGTTTATACTTTGGAGGGAAGTTTCCTTGAGATTAATAATGAATTTCAGTTTTTATAGAAAGGGTTCTTTTTAATTTAAAAAAAAGTTCTATCCTAGATGTGGATAATGTCTGAAATAGAATTTTGCATTCCAAATACAAGAATGGCACTGATCTTTGTTCTCTTGATGGTTTAGCCTGCAGTGATTCAATCTGGATTAAACTAGTCACATGAAATTCAATAATGGAGCTCTAA